>NC_090380.1:53589367-53796654 GCF_036365525.1 Heterodontus francisci
ACATTCCCCAGCTCCTGCCGAATTTTGGTATAGTTGGCCTTCCCCCAATTTAGCACTCTTCCTTTAGGACCACTCTCGTCTTTGTCCATGAGTATTCTAAAACTTACGGAATTGTGATCACTATTCCCAAAGTAGTCCCCTACTGAAACATCATCCACCTGGCCCAGCTCATTTCCCAACACCAGGTCCAGTATGGCCCCTTCCCGAGTTGGACTATTTACATACTGCTCTTGAAAACCCTCCTGGATGCTCCTTACAAATTCTGCTCCATCTAGACCTCCGACACTAAGTGAATCCCAGTCAATGTTGGGAAAATTAAAATCTCCGATCACCACCACCCTGTTGCTTCTCCAGCTTTCCATAATCTGTTCACATATTTGTACCTCTATCTCACGCTCGCTGTTGGGAGGCCTGTAGTACAGCCCCAACATTGTTACCGCACCCTTCCTATTTCTGAGTTCTGCCCATATTGCCTCACAGCTCGTGTCCTCCATTGTGCCTTCCTTCAGCACAGCTGTGATATCCTCTTTGACCAGTAATGCAACTCCTCCACCCCTTTTACCTCCCTCTCTATCCCGCCTGAAGCATCGGTATCCTGGGATATTTAGTTGCCAATCATGCCCTTCCCTCAACCAAGTCTCAGTAAAAGCAATAACATCATACTCCCAGGTACTAATCCAAGCCCTAAGTTCATCTTATATTCTTATGTTCTTATGAATCTTTCTGTAAGAAAGAAAGGCTGCTTCAACTGTCTGACACCCACATGCCTGATAATTAATTGAAAAATGTATGAAATCTCAGAACAAATGTGTTTCACATATGGTAGATGATTGCTTATACAGATAGATGCAGATACTGATTGTTAGGTGGGTTCCCTCCTTGTTAAACTTTTGCTTTTATTTTTTTGTTCTGCTCTATATTCTGAATTTGTGTCCGATTGGGCTCTGAAGTTTGCCAGCATGCATACGCGATAAACACACATGCAGATAGAGGCAGAAAAGGAGATAAGATCATAAGATCTAGGAGCAGGAGTAGGCCGTCCGGCCCCTCGAGCCTGCTCCGCCATTCAATAAGATCATGGCTGATCTTTTAATGGACTCAGATCCACTTACCCGCGTTCTCACCATATCCCTTAATTCCTTTATTGTTCAAAAAGATATCTACCTTAGCTTCAAAAACATTAACTGAAGAAGCGTCAACTACTTCACTGGGCAAGGAATTCCATAGATTAACAACCCTCTGGGTGAAGATGTTCCTTCTTAATTCAGTCCTAAATCTGCTCCCTCTAATCTTGAGGCTATGCCCTCTTTTCCTAGCTTCACCTGCCAGTGGAAACATCCTCTCTACTTGTATCTTATCTATTCCCTTCATAATTTTATATGTTTCAATAAGATCCCCTCTCATTCTTCTGAATTCCAATGAATATAATCCCAATCTACTCAGTCTCTCCTCATAAGTCAACCCCCTCAACTCCGGAATCAACCTAGTGAACCTCCTCTGCACCCTCTCCAGTGCCAATATATCCTTTCTCAAGTGAGGAGACCAAAACTGCACACAGTACTCCAGGTGCGGCCTCACCAGTACCTTATACAGCTGCAACATAACCTCTCTGCTTTTAAACTCAATCCCTTTGGCAATGAAGGACAAAATTCCTTTTGCCTTCCTAATTACTTGCTGCGATTCATGCACAAGGACTCCCAGGTCCCTCTGCATAGCAGCATGCTGCAACTTTTTACCATTCAAGTAATAATCCTTTTTACTGTTACTCCTACCGAAATGAATGACTTCACTCTTATCAACATTGTATTCCATCTGCCAGACCTTTGCCCACTCACTCAATGTATCTATGTTCCTCTGCAAGGTTTCACAGTCATCTGCACACTTTGCTCTGCCACTCATCTTAGTGTCATCTGCAAACTTTGACACCCTACACGTGGTCCCCAACTCCAAATCATCTATATAAATTATAAATAATTGCGGTCCCAACACCGATCCCTGAGGCACTCCACTAGTGACTGCCAACCAGAATAGCATTCATTTATCCCCACTCTCTGCTTCCTATTAGTCAACCAATCCTCTATCCACGCTAATACTTTACCCCTAACGCCATGCATCCTTATCTTATGCAGCAGCCTCTTGTGCGGCACCTTGTCGAAGGCTTTTTGGAAATCTGGGTGCACCACATCCACTGGGTCCCCATTGTCCACCTTGCTCGTAATGTCATCATAGAATTCCAAAAGATTTGTCAAGCATGACCTGCCCTTCATGAACCCATGCGGCGTCTGCCCAATGGGGCAATTTCTATCGAGATGCCCTGCTATTTCTTCCTTGATAATAGACTCAAGCATCTTCCCCACTACAGAGGTTAAGCTAACCGGTCTATAATTCCCCATCTTTTGTCTACCTCCCTTTTTAAACAGTGGCGTCACATCTGCTGTTTTCCAATCTGCTGGGACTACCCCAGAGTCCAGCGAATTTTGGAAAATTACCGCCAGTGCACCTGCTATTTCTCCCGCCATCTCTTTTAGTACCCTGGGATGCATTCCATCAGGGCCAGGAGACTTATCAATCCTTAGCTCCATTAGCTTGCCCAACACTACCTCTTCCGTAATAGTGATTGTTTCCAGGTCCTCACCTACGTTCGTCTCTTTGTCAATTACTGGCATGTTATTAGTGTCCTCCACTGTGAAGACCGATACAAAATACCTGTTCAATGCCTCGGCCATTTCATCATATCCCATAACTAAATTCCCCTTCTCGTCCTCTAAAGGACCAACGTTTACTTTAGCCACTCTTTTTCGTTTTATATATTTATAGAAACTTTTGCTATCAGTCTTTATATTCTGTGCTAGTTTTTTCTCATGTTCTATCTTGCTTTTCTTTATAGCTCTTTTTGTGGCTTTCTGTTGACCTTTTAAAGTTTTCCCAATCTTCTAGTTTCATGCTGTTTTTGGCCACCTTGTATGCCTTCTCTTTCAATTTGATAGCCTCCCTTATTTCCTTAGACACCCATGGCAGATTACCCCTTTTCTTCCAGTCCTTCCTTTTCACTGGAATATACTTTTGCTGCGCACTTTGAAAAATTGCTTTGAAAGTCTTCCACTGCTCGTCAACTGTCCCACCATAAAATCTTTGTTTCCAGTCTACTTTAGCCAAGTCCTCCCTCATTCTATCGTAGTCCCCCTTGTTCAAGCGCAGGACCTTTGGTATTGGATTTTATCTTCACACTCTCCATCTGTATTCGAAATTCTACCATACTGTGATCACTCCTTCCAAGAGGATCCCTAACTATGAGGTCATTAATTATTCCTGTCTCATTACACAGGACTAGATCTAGGATAGCTTGCTCCCTCGTCGGTTCCATTACATACTGTTCAAGAAAACTATCACGGATACACTCAACGAACTCCTCCTCAAGGCTACCCTGACTGAGCTGGTTCGACCAATCTACATGTAGATTAAAATCCCCCATGATGATTGCTGTACCATTTTTACAGGCATTAGTTATTTCTTTGTTTATTGCCCGCCCCAATGTGATATTATTTGGTGGCCTATAGACTACACCTATCAATGACTTTTTCTTCTTAGAGTTTCTAATTTCCGCCCAAATAGATTCAACCTCATTCTCCATAGAACCTATATCATCTCTCAACACCGCCCTGATGTCGTCGTTGAATATCAGAGCTACACCACCACCCTTAACTTCCTGTCTGTCCTTCCGAATAGTCTGGTACCCCTGGATATTCAACTCCCAGTCGTGACCAACCTGTAACCTTGTCTCCGTAATGGCTACCAAATCATATTCATTCGAGATGATTTGCGCCGTTAACTCATCAACCTTGTTACGAATGCTACGGGCATTCAGTCAAAGTGCCTTTATGCTAGTTTTCTTACCCTCATGATTTCCAATATCTCTAATAACTCCTGAGTTATCCTTCCTTTCTGCTTCTTTCATAGTCTGCCCTGAACTTAAACTCTCCTGCTCACATGTTAACCTGCTGCTTACCTTTTTATTTACCATCATACTCCGTGTCGTTTTCCCTTTCCCTTCCCTCCCGAGTCACTAGTTTAAAGTCCGAGAGACCACCCTATTTATCCGTTTCGCTAGAACACTGGTTCCAGATCGGTTCAGGTGGAGACCGTCCCATCGGTACAGATCCCCCCCGGTTCCAAAACTGATGCCAATGCCCCATGAAATGGAACCCCTCTTTCCCACACCACTCCTTTAGCCACGTGTTTACTTCCCTAATATTCTTATCCCTAAGCCAATTTGCACGTGGCACAGGCAGTAATCCGGAGATTATGACCCTCGAGGACCTGTTCCTTAATTTCGTTCCTAGTGCTTTATAATCCCCAAACAGGTCCTCCATCCTAGCCTTGCCTATGTTGTTAGTCCCAACGTGGACCACAACAACTGGATCCTCCCCCTCCCGCTCCAATATCCTTTCAAGCCGGTCAGAGAATGAAGGGGAAAAGCATTAGCTGGAAGTTATTTACTGTCCTTAGAGTTCAATGTAGAGTCTTTGATTGCAGTTAAATCTTCCCATTTCGTTGTGGCTCAGTATATACTTTCAAACTTGTTTTGAACAAAGAACAAACAAAGAACAGCACAGGAACAGGCCATTCGGCCCTCCAAGCCTGCGCCGATCTTGATGCCTGCCTAAACTAAAACCTTTTGCACTTCCGGGGTCCGTATCCCTCTTCCCATCCTATTCATGTATTTGTCAAGATGCCTCTTAAACGTCGCTATCGTACCTGCTTCCACCACCTCCCCCGGCAACAAGTTCCAGGCACTCACCACCCTCTGTGTAAAAAAAAAAAAAAAACTTGCCTTGCACATCCCCCTAAACTTTACCCCTCTCACCTTAAACCTATGTCCCCTAGTAACTGACTCTTCCACCCTGGGAAAAAGCTTCTGACTATCCACTCTGTCCATGCCGCTTATAACTTTGTAAACCTGTATCATGTCGCCCCTCCACCTCCGTCGTTCCAGTGAAAACAATCCGAGTTTATCTAACCTCTCCTCATAGTTAATGCTCGCCAGACTAGGCAACATTCTGGTAAACCTCTTCTGCACCCTCTCCAAAGCCTCCACGTCCTTCTGGTAGTGTGGTGACCAGAATTGCACACAATATTCTAAGTGTGGCCTAACTAAAGTACTGTACAGCTGCAGCATGACTTGCCTATTTTTATACTCTATGCCCCGACCGATGAAGGCAAGCATGCCGTATGCCTTCTTGACTACCTTATCCACCTGCGTTGCCACTTTCAGTGACATGTGGACCTGTACGCCCAGATCTCTCTGCCTGTCAATACTCCTAAGGGTTCTGCCATTTACTGTATACTTCCCATCTGCATTAGACCTTCCAAAATGCATTACCTCACATTTGTCCGGATTAAACTCCATCTGCCATTTCTCCGCCCAAGTCTCCAACCGATCTATATGCTGCTGTATCCTCTGACAATCCTCATCATTATCCGCAACTCCACCAACCTTTGTGTCGTCCGCAAACTTACTAATCAGCCCAGCTACATTTTCCTCCAAATCATTTGTATATACTACAAACAGCAAAGGTCCCAGCACTGATTCCTGCGGAACACCACTAGTCACATCCCTCCATTCAGAAAAATACCCATCCACTGTTACCTTCTGTCTTCTATGACTGAGCCAGTTCTGTATCCACCTTGCCAGCTCCCCTCTGATCCCATGTGACTTCACCTTTTGTACCAGTCTGCCATGAGGGACCTTGTCAAAGGCTTTACTGAAGTCCGTATAGATACATCCACTGCCCTTCCTTCATCAATCATCTTTGTCACTTCCTCAAAAAACTCAATCAAATTAGTAAGACACGACCTCCCCTTCACAAAACCATGCTGCCTCTTGCTAATAAGTCCATTTGTTTCCAAATGGGAGTAAATCCTGTCCCGAAGAATCCTCTCTAATAATTTCCCTACCACTGACGTAAAGCTCACCGGCCTATAATTTCCTGGATTATCCTTGCTACCTTTCTTCAACAAAGGAACAACATTGGCTATTCTCCAGTCCTCTGGGACCTCACCTGTAGCCAATGAGGATGCAAAGATTTCTGTCAAGGCCCCAGCAATTTCTTCCCTTGCCTCCCTCAGTATTCTGGGGTAGATCCCATCAGGCCCTGGGGACTTATCTACCTTAATGCTTTGCAAGACACCCAACACCACCACCTTTTTGATAATGAGGTGACTGAGACTATCTACACTCCCTTCTCGAAGCTCATCATCCACAAAGTCCTTCTCTTTGGTGAATACTGATGCAAAGTACTCATTTAGTACCTCACCCATTTCCTCTGGCTCCACACATAGATTCCCTTCTCTGTCCTTGAGTGGGCCAACCCTTTCCCTGGTTACCCTCTTGCTCTTTATATATGTATAAAAAGCCTTGGGATTTTCCTTAATCCTGTTTGCCAATGACTTCTCATAACCCCTTTTAGCCCTCCTGACTCCTTGCTTAAGTTCCTTCCTACTGTCTTTATATTCCTCAAGGGATTCGTCTGTTCCTAGCATTCCAGCCCTTACGAATGCTTCCTTTTTCTTTTTGACGAGGCTCACAATATCCCGCGTTATCCAAGGTTCCCGAAACTTGCCAAACTTATCCTTCTTCCTCACAGGAACATGCTGGTCCTGGATTCTAATCAACTGACATTTGAAAGACTCCCACATGTCAGATGTTGATTTTACCCTCAAATTGCCGCCCCCAATCTAAATTCTTCAGTTTCTGCCTAATATTGTTATAATTAGCCTTCTCCCAATTTAGCATCTTCACCCGAGGACTACTCTTATCCTTATCCACAAGTACCTTAAAACTTATGGAATTATGGTCACTGTTCCCGAAATGCACCCCTACTGAAACTTCGACCACCTGGCCGGGGTCATTCCCCAATACCAGGTCCAGTACGGCCCCATCCCTAGTTGGACTATCTAGGTACTGTTTCAAGAAGGCCTCCTGGATGCTCCTTACAAATTCTGCCCCATCGAAGCCCCTAGCACTAAGTGAGTCCCAGTCAATATAGGGGAAGTTAAAATCACCCACCACTACAACCCTGTTACCTTTACATCTTTCCAAAATCTGTCTACATATCTGCTCCTCTACCTCCCGCTGGCTGTTGGGAGGCCTGTAGTAAACCCCCAACATCATGACTGCACCTTTCCTATTCCTGAGCTCCACCCATATTGCCTCGCTGCATGACCCCTCCGAGGTGTCCTCCTGTGGTACAGCTGTGATATTCTCCTTAACCAGTAATGCAACTCCCCCACCCCTTTTACATCCCCCTCTATCCTGCCTGAAGCTTCTAAATCCTGGAACATTTAGCTCCCAATCCTGTCCTTCCCTCAACCAAGTCTCTGTAATAGCAACAACATCATAGTTCCAAGTACTAATCCAAGCTCTACGTTCATCTGCTTTCCCTGTTGTACTTCTCGCATGGAAACAAATGCACTTCAGACCACCAGTCCCGCTGTGCTCCGCAACATCTCCCTGCCTGCTCTTCCTCTTAGTCTTACTAGCCTTATTTACTAGTTCCCCCTCATTTATTTCACTTGCTGTCCTACTGCTCTGGTTTCCACCCCCCTGCCACACTAGTTTAAACCCTCCAGTTTAGATGCAACCTGTCCTTCTTGTACAGGTCCCATATGTCCCTGAAGAGATCCCAATGGTCCAGATATCTGAAACACTCCCTTCTACACCAGCTGTTCAGCCACGTGTTTAGCTGCACTATCTTCCTATTTCAAGCCTCACTGGCACGTGGCACAGGGAGTAATCCCGAGATTACAACCCTGGAGGTTCTGCCTTTCAACTTTCTACCAAACTCCCCCTGCAGGACCTCATCACTCTTCCTGCCTATGTCGTTGGTACCGATGTAAACCACAACCTCTGGCTGTTCACCCTCCCCCTTCAGAATGCCCCCTGTCCGTTCAGAGATATCCTTGACCCTAGCACCAGGGAGGCAACATACCATCCTGGAGTCTCTTTCACGTCCACAGAAGCGCCTATCTGTGCCCCTGACTATAGAGTCCCCTTTAACTATCGCTCTTCTGCGCTTTGTCCCTCCCTGCTGAACAACAGTGCCAGCCATGGTGCCACTGCTCTGGCTGCTGCTGTTTTCCCCTGATAGGCCATCCCCCCAACAGTATCCAAAATGGTATACTTGTTAGAGAGGGGGATAGCCACAGGGGATTCCTGCACTGACTGCCTGCCCCTTCTAGCAGTCACCCATCTATCTGCCTGCACCTTGGGTGTAACTACTTCTCTAAAACTCCTGTCTCTGACTCTCTCTGCCACTTGCATGCTCCTAAGTGCATCCAGTTGCTGCTCCAACCGATCCATGCGGTCTGTGAGGAGCTGAAACTGGGTACGCTTCCTGCAGATGTAGTCGTCCGGAACGCTGGAAGCGTCACGGACCTCCCACATCTCACAGGTGAAGCACTTCACCCTTCGAACTTGCATTTCTCGCGCTATTTAATAAATAAAAATAAATACTTATTAAATCCTTACTAAATTGTTATAATTAACGATATGGTCCCTAGTGCTAGATTCCTACTATCAAAAATATTAAATGCTAACTGGATACAGTAATCTCCTCCCTTTGGTTTAGTTACTCTACTTATTAATTAGTTAATTAGGGTTTTAATCAATTTTTATCAATGTTTTATTTTCAAATTTAGTACAAATTCCCGACCAGCCAATCAGGTCACAGCTTTCCTGTGACTTCACTTTTCAGTTTTTTTTTCCCCAGAGGTAAGTTTTTTTTTTATTCTTACCGGTCCGGAACTCCGCCCTCCGAGTCTTCTCCGTGAATGTTTTGATGTAGGAGTCTTCTCTCTCGAGGTTGAAGTGACTTCAGTGGATCTGGAAAGTCGTGAGAGAGGGGGCTGGGGAGAGAGACCTTCCTTCTCTGTTGTCTTCAAAGCAGTCTCTCTCCAAACTGTCCTGTGAGCACAATTCAAACCTCCAAGTTGGCCAGCAGGTTAGTCATGTGACTAGTTTTTTTTTAAACGAACTCTGCTGCGTTTTTGTGGATTCCTTTCATCTTCGCAGACACCTGCACTGGGGCAGGGGGAATGTTGGCTTGTTCCACATTCAATGTCTGGTGATCAAAATCCATTTGGGTTAATTGGATCAGGGAGCAATCCCAATGTTTTCTTTTTCCCAGGCAACTGTCTCTTAGAATGCAAATTTTTCCAGCCCTTGCTGACTGCTGATCTCTTTAAACAATTCATCTCTTCAGTCCAGCAACAGTTGAAAATTAATGTTTCATGTGACAAAAATTAATGCCTCATTCGTGGCACAGACAGTGCTACTGCATGCTGCGCTTGTTTTGCCTTTTAAGATCTCTGTGCATTCTGAGCCTAGGCTGGCTGGTCAGGTCTCCCTGGATGCAATCATAGGGAGATTAACTAATCTGCCCTGGGTTTCCATTCTTGTGGCAGGTAGTTCTGGTTAAGTTAAAATATCCAAGTCATTCCAGCCAATGATTAGAGTGTGTGATTCCAACCCACTTCTGTTAAAACTCTTAAGTGCGCAGGGTGAAGACAGGTCAGATCAGGTTTGACATTTTTGAAATTTTAACTCCCCGCTGCTTATCCCGGGGAATTACTATTACGCAAAGGCCATGGGATAGCCAGTAGGGGAAATGGGCAAAGTGCTCTTCTGAATCTGGGGCTGTGGCACATTATTGGGTCAGACCAGTGGTGTTGTATTTGACCTGAAGTACTTGATGCTCATCTCATCCATGTGTCTGAAATGAAAATAAATTAATTTCCCACACTTATTAACTATGCCAATTTATCTTGTGCTCTTCAAGTGAACTTTGAAATTCTATAAAATGGCCTTGAATGTCTTCCCCATTACTTGTATTAAATCAATTAGCTTTTGATTCATGTAAATAAAAATAATAAATTTGGGTCCATCATTTATCCTGCAAAATTCAGATAAACCTCATGATTTTAAATTAGATTTTATATAAAATGTAAACAATGGCCTTATCAATACCTTATTGATTCCTGAGAGGATTCTAGGGTGTGTTCCATTTGTTGCAGTAAACTTGTAGACATCTGAGGCTAGGATTAGAGAACAAAGGGAAGTATATTCTCTAATGTTTTAATTTTTTTTGATAACTCGTACTGTATTGGTCCCTATATAGCCATGTGTTGAGTGAGCTAATTTGCACTGGGTCAAGGATTTGACAGTTCTTGTGAATAACGCATTTATTTTCTAATCCCTCATGATGTTTCTGTCCAAATATTTCATTTTGAAGAATAGTTTTTGCCTGATTTCAGTCCAATCTAACCTCGTGAGGACTTGTTAAAAATGCCCACTATCTGATGCTTGTGATAAACACCAAACAATCTGTTGTCTGAACGGTACCACTGTATCTGATTTGTAGGTTAGAATTTTCTTTGAGCTCAATTCCTTTTATCTTTTGACCCCTTATTATTCTCTCAAAGGAATTGCTTTGCTTCTTCACATCTTTGGAAACTAGCAAATGACCAAAGGGAAAACCATTTGCAGAGATTAAAGATGTTGTTGCTATTTATTTTTTTGCTTATCAGTACCAATGCAATCAACGATGATCTTAAAGCCGATTGTGCCACCAAGGACTCGGTGAATGCTTACTTCCTGTCCCTGTCAAAGTCTTTACTTTTTTATTTTTAGCAGGTTAATAAGCGAATAGTAAATGAAATGGCCTGATACTGTCAATGTTGCCTGATCATTGCATGAAGCCTAGTTGAGAGGTTTTTGAAATGTGGTGAGACTCACTGTGTGCTTGGAATGGCAGCTTTAATTTTTACACAATGAAACTGTTCTTTCCAGTTGAAGTTTGCCAGTATTCACAGAAGCAAAGTTAATGAACTTTATTGACTCAGCATACAGAGATTCTTAGGTTACCAAATTTGAAATGGTTAAGCCTGAATGGCAGTCAATAAATAATCAAAGCTTCCCCAATAATTCACCAATAAATGAACCATCTGGTGCAATACTGAATCACAGTAAATAGTGTGTGTGGACATAAGTTGAGGAAAGAATTAGATGTTTCTGAGTTTGTTCCGACCAGGTGAGAAAGGGGTCTAGGGCGTCCCTCTCAGCTCTTGCCTGGTTTAACCGTAACTGGTTTAATTTTCAAAGCACTGTTTTTAGCTTCCCCCCTCTGAATTCTTGTTCACTGCTTTCCAATTATAAGGCAAAAAAAAAATCAGACAGGTTTTCTTAGATTTAAACAAGAAAGGTGCAAGTTTATTAACCTTAAATTCTAATTCGGTTAACGACTACGAGTACGCAACACGACCATGCTAGCATGCATATGTGATAAACACACATGCAGATAGAGACAGAAGAAGTAGAAAGAATAAAGGGTAAAAGGCAATAGCTGGGTTGTAATTAGTCCTTTTTGAGCTCAATGTGGAATCTTTGGTTGCAGGTAAATCTTGCCGTTTGTTGGGGCCCAGTGCACGCTTTAACTTGTTTCGATGTAGGAGTCTTTTCTCTCTTGAGGTTTAAACAACTTAATTGGGTCCGGAGGTTTGTGAGAAAGGAAGAGAGAGCCAGCCAGGAGAGATGCTGTCTTGTTCCAGGTTCAGTTGCAATCTGCAGTCTGTCTTCAAACTGTCCTGCGTCTAGTTCAAAAAGCCTGAGCCAGCCATATGAGCAACTTGTTTAACCACTCCTGCGTTTGTGGATTCTCCATCTTAGCAGACATTGGAATGCAAGCTTCCTTACACCTTCAATGTCTGATCAAAATTTGGGTTAATTGGACCAAGGAGTAGCTGCTCTGTCTCCAAGCACCATCTCTTCGTATGAAAATATCCTCCAGCCAAATGTCTGATCTCTTTTGTCATGCAGGCCCCCACCTGCCAAGAATGAGGCATATTAATTTTGCCACATTGAGATTAAATTTCAAATTTTTACTGGGAAGAAAAGGCCTGTTACAAGGACTGCCAGACCTTGGCTGGAAAAGAAAATTACATACTAACAGATATTGAAGGCAGGGAAGCACATTCCATTCCCTGCTAAGATGATACAATATACAGAGCCAAGAAGTGGTCAGACCAGTTAGTCACATGACTAACCTGCTTGGCAACCTGGGGTTTTCTGAATTTTATAGTTTGAACTGAGAGCTTGTAGAAAGCAGAATGCTCCTGGACTGAAGACTTCCTTTCTGTCTGCTCCCATCTCTTTCTCACAAGCCTCTGAATCCACTGAAGCCGCAAGAACCCCAAGAGAGAAAAGTCTCCTCCGTGAACAAGGTTTAAGAAGAATACTGGGCCCCAACGAAAAGCAAGACCCACCTACAATCAAAGACTCTACAGTAAGCTCAAAGAACCATAACAAAATATTTTCCGATATTGCCTCAAACTTTTCCCCTTTATTTTTCTTCGTATTTCTGTCTCTATTTTTATGTGTGTATCGCGTGTGCATGCTAGCATGGGCGTGTCGTGTATCCGTAGGCTTTAACCAAATTAGAGTTTAAGTTTTAATAAATTTCCCTTTTTTTTTAAACCTAAGAGCCTGTTTGTGCTGGTTTCTTTGCCTTTATAATTGGAAAGAGGTGAACAATGATTCACCAAGGGGGTGCTAAAAACAGTGTTTTTAAAAAAAAACCCTGTTACATTAAGACCAGGTAAAGGCTAAAAGGGAACCCTAGACCTCTTTCTCACCTGGTCGTAACACTTCAAACAAGTCATTTCTTCACTCCAGCAACAATTTAAAATTAATGTTTGATTAGATTAGATTAGAGATACAGCACTGAAACAGGCCCTTCAGCCCACCGAGTCTGTGCCGACCATCAACCACCCATTTATACTAATCCTACACTAATCCCATATTCCGACCAAACATCCCCACCTGTCCCTATATTTCCCGACCACCTACCTATACTAGTGACAATTTATAATGGCCAATTTACCTATCAACCTGCAAGTCTTTTGGCTTGTGGGAGGAAACCGGAGCACCCGGAGAAAACCCACGCAGACACAGGGAGAACTTGCAAACTCCACACAGGCAGTACCCACAATCGAACCCGGGTCCCTGGAGCTGTGAGGCTGCAGTGCTAACCACTGCGCCACTGTGCCGCCCTGTGATGAAATTAATATGCCTCATTCTTGGCAGGTGGGGGTCTTCCTGACCGAGTTCATACATTAAACAGTGGCCGTGTGGATAGATTGCTTGAGGCCTGCTCATCCTCACCGAATTTAGCAATGAAGCCAAGAGGGTAAAAAGCTTTGAACTCTTGTTATGACTGAGGTGGGAGGAGTGCACTGTTTATTTTAGTTCCACTTTTCCATGGGTCACAACATATATATAACTTTTTTTCCCCCACTGTTATCTTGTAGTTTTTTTTTGCGGGGGGTGGGGTGAATGTGTGATATGCCTTTAAGACAGCAAAGGATCAGTACTGCTTTAAGACTAAGCAGGCCTCTGGAGTTACCGAGAAGGTACGTTCTCATTGCCTTGGATGCAGCTACAGGGACTGAGCATTGAGAGATACATTTGTTACAATTCAATTTTGAACTAGCTTATAGGACTAACTGGCTGTTCTAACAGAGGAGACACAGACAGACAGCTGTGTGTTAGCACCTAAAAGAAGAGCTCTCAGCCATTTAAACTGAAGGAAGAGAATTTAGTCTGTTTAATTATTATATCTCAATTCTAAAAAAAAAAGTCAAGCCAAAACAGAGATCTCTGATGAATTGAACTGAAGGAAGGGAAGTTAGACTCTGACAATCTTTTATCCCTCAAACTCTAAAGTCAGATTGATTCTATTGAAAGTGTTTGCAAGTTGTTTAATTGTTGAAATCCATCGCTGGAGAAAGAAGGCATCACTTACTGCTGTAATTAGACTACGGACTGTTCTACTTTTGAAGAACCTTTCCCTCCCCCCCCCCCACACTTATCGGATAGCTGTGAGGACTTCAAGCAACATTGGCCTGTAAATTTGCAAGGACTTTTTTTTTCTATTTTAAATGTTTATATAATATCGTGGTTTAAGAATTTAGTTTTTCTGATTTAAACAGTTAATTTGTTGACTTAAAGACACCTGGTTTGGTTAGCCTCATTTGGAGGTTAATAGATGGTACAATTTGGCTGGGTCTTTAATTTGGAAAGTTTAAAATGATATGTTAGGCGATTATGTGGAGGTACGGGATTGAATGAACAGTGCATTTCTCCCACCACAATCAGAATCGTATATTTTGATTGGGGGCTTTGACTGGAGCGGTCGGTCCTAACACCCACGTACTGATATGGTCAATCAGAGACTCTGTTTATCCCAGAATAAAACACACCAACCAGGTTTCTTGAATAAACAACAAAATTATCAGTTTATTAGAAAACAAGTCTTAACCAGTAATGAAGTAAAGCATAAATACACATTGAAATATAAAGCTTTTTTTTTTACTTTAGCCCCTTGCGCACACACACAGATACACACATACACCGGTTAATCGGAAAATAAAAGGGAAATTTGCTTTTGAACTCTGTTACAAAAAAAAACACGCGCTAAATACTTGCTGCTACTTGAAGAAAGCGAATATATGGAAATATGTCCTTTAGTATTAGTTTTGGCGTCCCAAATGCTTATAGACGGTTATCACTGGGATCTTCATAGAACAGTTCTTTCTGGGCGATGTTGAAGATCAGTTTGGGTAGGCTTTCCAAGAAATGCAGCAACAGAGGTTTCAGTTCCCACACGTTTGATACACAGGGTTTCTTCCAATACAGGAGGAAAAAGGAGACAGACACACACTGGATATACAGGGCTTCTTTCCAAGAAAGAGAGATGAGTTGGGTTTTTCTTGGCAGGCAAAAAACAACTGTCTTTTGTAACAATGCAAAGTGAAACCAACAACATTCCAGAAGTCAAACCTCCTTGCCTCTATAAATCTTGACCTGTCATTTCTTGGTAAACCTCTCCCCAAGTCAAAAACAAGATCTCTGCTGGTCTTTTTATCTGAAAACAGGTGCCTTCCAGTAAGGGCTTGTTTATAAGCCAAGTCCAGGAATCCTTTTGGTGACTTTTTAAAAAAAAAAAACACCAAAGTTCAGCATCTCTTCAAGCTTCTAGATGAATCAATGTCCATAATTCAACTATAAGTCCTTAAAACATATTTTACAAAAAATAGAAGCACTCTCATCACACACTCTTGCCTGTTTTGCTGCAGTAATGTATACCTAGGAAATCTCCCTTTCAAGTATTTTCTGTTGCCATTATACGTTGACTTGCCACTTGTCTTCAAAACTGATTTGTTTTGGAGTGAGCTGTCTGAAAATACCGAAAATGTAAACTGAGGCCTAGAAATTTGATTGCCAAATTTTCAGGCCGAAAAGTCTGTGTATAAAATTGGAAGGGAATTCCATCCATTTTGTTGCATGGTGCAGGTGTCTTATTTCGTGTTCCCACTCCCTCTATCCTATTCGATTAGGACTTTTCATGAGAGTTTTTTTTTTTGTTTAAAAAAAACAATAGGTCTGTGTGCCTTTAAGACAGAAAAAGGACCTTCTGTGAACAGTGACTGCAGAGACTTGTTGGGATTTGAAAAGTTTCAAGGCAATTTGTTTCCAAGCAGCCTGGAAATTTTACGGCTAACTTGTGACTAGGTTGTTGTGGAAAAGCTGGTTTCACTTTTGGGTTGTTCAATTACTGCTGGAGACTGGCCAGGAATCCAGCCCTGAAAAAACTCTTTTTCTCTTGGAAAAAATAATTCCTTTATCAAGTAAAATTCTAATCTCTTCATGAAGTTAAAAGAACTTTGAAAGAGTTGCAAATGTAATATATGGGAGCTAAAATCCTTGTTGCTGGTTATGCCTGAAGAGAGGAAAAAAACCCCAGAAAAAGCGGAGTTGCTACATTCTGTGGAGAAACACTGCTTTGCTGAGAGCCTGCATTGTTGAAGGTAGCAAAATTCCTGTTGTCTCCAGTCTCTCAAAAATCTCTGCCTCTAGTGATTTCTGTTTTTGTTTTTGGAGAAATCCTGAAATCCCAAGGTAGTTTCTACTGTTAGACGACGACTAATTGAAAATGTAAATAGATCTGCTGTTATAACCTGTTGCTGAAAGATCTGTGTGACGCCTGCTGCACACAAACTACCTTGATCGCCTACCCACCACAGACTGGTCATTCACTTAACCTGGAGATTTTGAGTGGCATCTGACTAATCAACTCGGACACCTCACTGATCTGGAAATATACTACCAGAAGTTACAACCCAGTTATTTTATTATTCTAAACTGTTGTAAAGTCAATATATATCTGCTTTCCCCAGTTAGCCGTTGGTAATTCATTGTATGTGTGTGCAAGAGGATTAGGAAGATTAAGGAGTTATAAAATCTTTTCTTAAATTCATCTCATTATCATTGAAAACTTGGTTTATTAATAGCTAATTTTGTTTTCTTTTAAAGAAACCTGCTTTTTAACTTGGGATAAATAAAGTAATTAACTTGGCTATTTTTTTCCTGGTAGGTGAGAAACTTTATGCTGTGACCTGTGGTGTAGTGGATCTGAATTAACAGTGCATTACTCCCGCCTTGGTTGTAACAACTGCGAGCACCAAAACAGCTGTACCCAAATTCCCAAACAACATTCTCTGTGACTGACATGGTGCAATATCCCTCCTCAGCCTCCTTTAACCTCTCTGCAGCCTTGACAACATCATCCAAAATGTGGGTCAGCTTCTAAGTGTACTCATAAATGACATCCAGTCTAGCTCTCTGCCACAGTCCTGGCCACTACATCATCTTTCTTGATTGCTTCTTTTTATTCCTGCCACTGTACTGTCAGTCTGGTTGTCCAACATCTAATTTTGGATGAGCCACTATTTCCTTCAGCTAAACATATGAAAGATTAAAGCCATCGTCTTTAGACCCCACCACAAACCCCAACGTTTTGTCCCTGGCTCCAGCCCCCACCAAAGTTTCTTGTAAGCTACACATCAACCCAAAAGCCCCCAAGCATGTCGCATACAAGTCGGCCCCTTTAAGTTGCTGCACAAGCCATGCGTTTAAATCACCTGTGCAGTTCACTCTCCCTTTTCCCCCGCCACCCCCCCCCCCCCCCCGCCCCTGGCTGAACCATGCTGTTCCAACCTTGGCACCCTATTTGACATCAGGCTCAACTTCTGACCCCATATCTTCTCTGTCTAGGCAGTAGAGAGAGCTTTAAACTAAATAGTGGGGGTGAGGGAAGATCTAATAAATTAGAGAGGACAAGGCAAGTGAGCAAGGTAGCAATAAGGGAATTGATAATCTGAGTGTGGCAGGAAATGACAAAGCATACAAACTTGAGAGCGCCAGGCTAGAGGTTGTGAAAATAAGACAGAATTCAAGGCACTCTATGTGAATGCACACACAATTCGCAACAAGTTAGATGAATTGACAGCACAACTGGAAGAAAACAGAAATGATCTAATTATCTTTAGGGACACGTGGCTGCAGAATGACCAAGGGTATTCAACAGTTAGCAAGAATTGGCAAAAATGAAGAGGAGATGGGGTAGTGCTGCTACTAAAGGATGAAATCAGTATATCAGTGAGAGAGAATCACGGTGTAGCGTCAGTTTGAGTGGAGCTAAGAAACAGCAAGGGGTAGCAAACATTGGTAGTTATTGTTTATAGGCTACTAAACAGTGGTAATGGAGGGCATGGTATAAATCAGGAAATTTGAGGTGTATGTAACAAGGATAATGCAGTAATCATAGAGGACTTCAATCTACATACAGACTGGGTAAATCTGATCAACACTAATGCTCTGGAGGATGAATTCCTGGAATGTATATGAGATGGTGTTCTAGAACAGTATGTTGAGAAACCAATTAGAGAATGGGCTATTTTAGATCTAGCATTGTGCAATGAGTGAGGGCTAATAAATACGAACATACAAATTAGGAGCAGGAGTAGGCTACTCGGCCCTTCGAGTCTGCTCCACCATTCAGTAAGTCCATGGCTGAACTGATCACTCCACATTTCCACCTACACCCGATAACCTTCCACCCCCTTGATTATCAAGAATCTCTCTACCTCTGCCTTAAAAATATCCAAAGACTCTGCTTCCATTGCCTTTTTAGGAAGACAGTTCCAAAGACTCGCGACCCTCAGAAAAAATTTCTCCTCATCTCTGTCTTAAATGGGCGACGCCTTATTTTTAAACAGTAACCCCCTAGTTATAAGTTCTCCCACAAGGAGAAACATCCTTTCCTCATCCAGCCTGTCAAGACCCCTCAGGATCTTATATTTTTCAGTCAAGTCGCCTCTTACTCTTCTAAATTCCAGCAGATACAAACCTAGCCTGTCCAATCTTTCCTCGTAAGACAGCCCGCCCATTCCAGGTATTAGTCTAGTAAACCTTCTCTGTACTGCCTCTAATGCATTTACATCCTTCCTTAAATAAGGAAACCAGTACTGTACACAGTACTATCTGATGTCTCACCAATGTGCTGTATAGCTGAAGCATAACCTCCATACTTTTGTATGAAATTTCCCTCGTGATAAATGATATTCTGTTAGCTTTCCTAATTACATGCTGTACCTGCATACTAGCCTTTAGTGATTCATGCACTAGGACACCCAGATCCCTCTGCAATCTCTCACCATTTAGATAATATGCTTTTTTTATTCTTACTGCCAAAGTGGACAATTTCCCACTTTCCCACATTATACTCCATTTGCCAGGGATTTGCCCACTCACTTAATCTATCTATATCCCTTTGTAGCCCCCTTATGCCCTCTTCACAAGTTACTCTCCGACCTATCTTTGTGTCATCAGCAAATTTAGCAACCATACCTTTTGGTCTCTTCATCTAAGTCACTTTTATATAAATTGTAAAAAGTTGAGGCCCCAGCACAGATCCCTGTGGCACACCACTCGTTACATCTTGCTAACCAGAAAATGACCCATTTATGCCTACTCTGTTTCCTGTTGGCTAGCCAATCTTCTATCCATGCCAATATGTTACTCCCTATACCATGATCTTTTATTTTCTGCAATAACCTTTGATGTGGGACCTTATCAAATGCCTTCTGGAAATCCCAAGTACATTACATCCACTGGCTCCCCTTTATCCACAGCATATGTAACTCCCTCAAAGAACTCCCATAAATTGGTTAAACATGATTTCCCTTTCACAAGACCATGTTGACTCTGCCTGATTACCTTGATTTTTTTTCTAAATGCCCGCTATAACATCTTTAATAATAGCTTCTAACATTTTCCCTAAGACAGATGTTAAGCTAACTGGCCTGTAGTTTCCTGCTTTCTCGCTCCCTTTTTGAATAAAGGAGTTACATTCACTATTTTCCAATCTAATGGAACCTTTCCCGAATCTAGAGAATTTTGGAAAATTAAAACTAACGCATCAACTATCTCACTGGCCACTTCTTTTAACACCCTAGGATGAAGTCCATCAGGACCCAGGGACTTGTCAGCCCGCAGCTCCAACAATTTGTTCGGTACCACTTCCCTGGTGATTGTAATTTTCTTGTTCCTCCCTCCCATTTCCTGACATACAGCTGATACTGGGATGTTACTTGTATCTTCAATAGTGAAGACCGATGCAAAATATCTGTTCAATTCATCTGCCATCTCCTTTATTATCCGTTATTAATTACCCAGACTCAGTTTCTATAGGACCAACTCTCACTTTATTAACTCTTTTTTAAATATCTATAGAAACTGTTACTATCTGTCTCTATATTTCTAGCTAGCTTTTTCTCGTACTCTAATTTTACCTTCCTTATCTATCTTTTAGTCATTCTTTACTGATTTTTATATTCTGTCCAATCTTCTGACCTGCCTCCCATCTTTGCGCGATTATAGGCTTTTATCTTTAAGTTTGATGCTCTCTTTAACTGCTTTAGTTAACCATGGATGGCGGTTCCACCCTTGGAATTGTTCTTTCACGCTGAAATATATCTATCCTGTGTATTCTGAAATATCCCCTTAAATGTCTGCCACTGCATCTCTATTGACCTATCTCTTAACCTGATTTGCCAGTTCACCATAGCTAGCTCTGCTTTCATGCCCTCATAATTGCCCTTCTTTAAGTTTAAAATAATAGTTTTGGGCTCACTCTTCTCTCCCTCAAACTGAATGTAAAATACAATCATATTATGATAGCTGCTACCTAGGGGCACATTAACTGAGTTCATTAGTTAATCCTTTCTCGTTGTAAGAGTCTCATGGGAAGAGTGACCATAATATGATAGAATTTTACATTAAGTTTGAAGTGATGTAGTTCAATCCAAAACTAGGGTCTTAAATCTAAAGGAAGTGTGACGGAAACCACACCTGCCAAATAGAAACATCATAATTTCGTCACATGGAACACTATAATTTGAACATTTTCTGGACATTGAAATAACTTTTAAAAAAAGACCATAGAACAGTGGCTGAAAACAGTAATCCCCGATTCAATTCACCAGATGGGTTAATCGTGATGATCAAGAGACAATGAGTGTCATTGAATGTGTAAGAGCCAGCATTCCGCTGCCATCCTCCCTTCCCAACCCCCCCCCCCCCACCCCCCTTGGCCACTGAGAGTACCTGGTAAGCTGGGAGGAATCCACAAACTTTGCAGGCGAGGCTGTTCCAAACAAGGAGCTAGTCACATGACTAACCTGCTTGAGTTAATTGAATTATGCTCACAGAACAGTTTTTGGAAGAAACTGCAATTGAACTTCAAAGAGGTGACTCTGTCTCACGCAAAGTTCCAGGGATCCACGAAAGTAACTCAAACCTCAAGACAGAAGACCAGCGAAACAAGTTTGAAAATGTGCATTGGGCCCCAATGAGAACTACAAGACTTAACTTCAATCAAAGATTTTACGTCGAACCCAAAACTAGTAACTGAACTCCATCCATTACTTCAAACCTTTCTCCTTTAATTCTTTCTCCTTCTCTGTCTCTATTTGCCTGCGTGTTTATTGCATATGCATGCCAGCGTATTTTCAGTAGTTTTAACTGAGTTAGAGTTTTAAGGTCAATAAAGTTAAACCTTTTCTTCTTTAAACCTGAGAAAACCTGTCTTGTTGATTTCTTTGTAATTTCAATTAGAGAGCAGTGAGCAAGGACTCACTGAGGGGAAGCTAAAGACATGGTGTTTTTAAAGTTAAGCCCTGTTATGGCCAAACCAGTAAAAGGCAGAGGGGAGCCCTAGACCCCTTCCTCACCTGGTCGTAACACAAGGAAATTATGAAGGTATGGGAGGCAAATTGGCTGTGGTAGATTGGGAAACTACATGGAAAGGTATGATGGCGGACAGGCGATGGTTAGCATTTTGAAGAATTCGTCCATGGTTTACAACAAATGTACATTCCTTTTTGAGGTACAAAAACCCAGCAGGAAAGGTGATCCAACCATGGCTACCACGAGGAGTTAAAGATTGTGTTATGACCAGGTGAGAAAAGTGTCTTGGGGTCTGTTACTGTCTTCACCTGGCCTTATTGTAACAGGGTTTAATTTTATACACTGTGTTTTGAGCTTCCCCCTTTGTGAATCCTTGTTCACAGCTTTCCAATTGTAAGGCAAAGAAATGAGCACACCATATTTTAAGTTTAAAGAAGAAAAGTGAAATTTATTAAACCCTAAACTTAAACTCTAATTTAGTTAACACCTACGGATGTATGACATGCTCACGTGATGCACATGTGCAAATAGGGACAGAAAATAGCAGAAGAAAAATAAAATGGAGGAGTTTAAGGCAGTCTCTGAACGGGTGCTTCTTGTTACTGTTTGTGTTTCCAACTCGCCATAGTGTCCTTGATTGTCGGCAGCTCTTACTTTTTGTTGGGGCCCAGTATTCTTCTTAACGTTTGTTCACTATCGGAGACTTTTCTCTCCTTGACGTTCACGTGTCTTCAGTGGTTTCTGAAGCTGGTGAGAGCGAGATGAGAGCAAGCAAGAGAGCGATGTTCTCAAATTGGGAGCCAGGATCTTTCTGATTTCAAACACTTTTCTCCAATTTAAAACTCAGTTCAAACCTCTGCAACAGCCAGTTAGCCACGTGACTCAAACTGGTGACTACTTCTTCTGTGTATTGGGGAAGCAACGACTTGGTCCCCATTGTTGAAACGCTGTCTCTTACTATGCAAATGTCTTTCCAGTCAGGCGCTTGCAATTTTAAGTTTTAATGTTCATGTGGCGAAATAATGTGTGCCTCAGTCTTGGAAGGTGGTGGACTTGCTTGACAATTGTATTGGATCAAAGGAAGAGCCTTTATAAAGTTGCCAAAAAAGGTAGTTAGCCTGAGGATTGGGAGCATTTTAGAATTCAGCAAAGGAGGACTAAGAAACTGGTAGAGAAAATAGAATGAGCGTAAACTAGCGAGAAACATAAAAACAGATAGTAAATGCTTCTAGAGGTATGTAAAAAGGAAAAGATCAGCAAAGAAAAATATGGACTCATTGCAGGCAGAGACTGGGGAATTTATAATGATGGAATAACAAAATGGCAGAGAAACTAAACACCATGTTTTTAGCTCCCCCTTAGTGAATCAACAGAAAAGTAGAAGGAATAAAGGGGAAAAGTTTGAGGCGATATCTGATAGTTACAGAAATTTAAGTTCAATGTGGAGTCTTTGGTTGCCGGTAAGTCTTGCAATTTGTTGGGGCCCAGTTCACGCTTCAACTTGTTACGATGTAAGAGTCTTTTCTCTCTTGAGGTTTGCGTGTCTTCCTTGGGTCCAGTGGTTGAGGAGAAAGAGAGAGAGAGAGACAGCCAGGCGAGAGACTTGGTTCAGCTTCAGTCGCACACTGCCTTCCGAATTCAAACTGTCCTGTGGCTAGTTCAAAAAAACCTGGACCAGCCAGTTAGTCATCTGACCATCTGGTTTAACCAGTTCTGGCTCTGTGGATTGTATCATCTTAGTTGGGCCTGGAATGCTCTTCCTCACACCTTCAATGTTTGGTGATCAAAATCCATTTGGGGTTAATTGGAGCAGGGAATAGCCCTTTGTCTCCACAAGCAGTGTCTCTTAATATGCAAATGTCCTTCTAGCCCAGTGTCTGGTGATCTTCAAATAAGTCATTTCTTCACTCCAGCAACAGTTTAAAATCAACGGTCAAATGTTAAAATTAATATGCCTCATTCTTGGCAGGTGGGGGTCTGCATGCCTCAGGAATACTAAAGAACCAAGGGACGAGCAAGAATGAAGAACTGAAAGAAATTAGCATTAGTATATATATATAAAAAAAAAAGTAGTACTGGAGGAATTAATGGGACTGAAAGTTGATAAATCTCCTGGACCTGATGATCTACATCCCCGAGTGTTGAAAGAGGTGGCTGTAGAGATAGTGGATGCGTTGGTGGTCATCCAAAATTCTGTAGATTTCTGGAATGATTCCTGTAGATTGGAAGGTAGCAAATGTAACCCCACTATTTAAGAAAGGAGGAAGAGAGAAAATGGGGAACTACAGACCTATTAGACTGACGTTTAATGCTAGAATCTATTCTAAAGGATGTGATAACTGGACACTTAGAAAATAATGGTAGGATTGGGCAGAGTCAACATGAATTTATGAAAGGGAAATCATATTTGACAAACCTGTTGGAGTTTTTTGAGAATGTAGCTAGCAGAATATGTAAGGGGGAAACCAATGGATGTGGTGTATTTGGATTTTCAGAAGGCTTTTGATAAGGTCCCACACAAGAGGTTAGTAAACAAAATTAGAGCACATGGGATTGGGGGCAATATAGGAACATGGGAGCAGGAGTAGGCCATTCAGCCCATCGAGCCTGCTCTGCCATTCAATACAACCGTGGCTGATCAACTTCAGTGCTGTTTTCCCCCACACTGTCCCCATATCCCTTTATGTCATTGATATTTAGAAATCTGTCAATCTCTACTTTAAACATATTCAATGATTTCACAGCCCTCTGAGTCAAGAAATTTCTCCTCATCTCTGTCCTAAGTTGCTTCTGCCTTATTTTGAAATTGTGTCCTCTGGTTCTAGACTCCCCAACCAGAAGAAACAACTTGGCTGCAGCTACCCTGTCTATCCCTGTTAGAATTTTGTAGGTTTCAATGAGATCACCTCACATTCTTCGAAACTCTAGAGAATACAGGTGCAGTTTCCCCAATCTCTCTTCAAAGGACAGTCCCGCCATCCCGGGCACAGGTTTGGTGAACCTTCATTGTACTCTCCATGGCAATAATATCCTTCCGAAGGTAAGGGGACCAAAACTGCACACACTACTCCAGGTGCGGTCTAACCAAGGTTCAATACAATTGAAGCAAGACTTCACTACTTCTGCACTCAAGTCCTCTTGCGATAAAGGCTAACATACCATTAGCCTTCCTAATTGCTCACTGCACCTGCGTGTTAGCTTTCAGTGACTTATTGACGAGGACACCCAGGTCGCTTTCTAATCTCTTACCATTTAAGAAATACTCTGCACATCTATTCCTCCTACCAAAGTGGATAACCTCACATTTTTCCACATTATATTGCATTTGCCATGTTCTTGCCCACTCACTAAGTCTGTCCAATCCCTTTGGAGCTGCTTTGCATCTTCCTCACAACACACATTTCTACCTAGTTTTGTGTCATCTGCGAACTTGGAAATATTACTTTTGGTCCCCACATCCAAATCATTGATATATATTGTAAACAGCTGGGGCTCAAGTGCATTACCTTGCATTACCTCACTAGCCAGAGCCTGCCAACTCTCTCTTTTCTGCCTGTTAACCAGTCCTTAATCCAGGCCAGTATATTACCTCCTATCCCGTGTGCTTTAATTTTGCCAACCAACCTCCTGTGGGGTACTTTATCAAAAGCCTTCTGAAAATCCAAGTATAGTACTTCCACGGACTCCCCTTTATCAATTCTGTTAGTAACATGCTCAGAAAACTCCCAATAGGTTTGTCAAACATGATTTCCTATTCATAAATCCATGTCGACTATGCCCAATCGTATCACTATTATCCAAGTGTCCATTTATCACATCCTTTAGAATAGATTATAGCATTTTCCCTACTACTGATGTAAGTCTCACAGATCTGTAGTTCCATACTTTCTCTCTCCCTCCCTTCTTAAATAGTGGGGGACATTTGCAACCTTCCAATCTGCAGGAACCATTCCAGAATCTCGTGAATTTTGGAAGATGATCAATGCATCCACTATCTCCATAGCTGCCTCTTTCAACTCTGTGGGATGTAGAATATCAAGTCCCGGGCACTTATCAACCTTCAGCCCCATTAATTTCTTCAATTCTTCTTTCTCTCTAATTCTGGGAGATTTCTTGTACCTTCCTCAGTGAAGACAGATGCAAAGTAATCATTTAGCTTCTCTGCCATTTCTCTATTCCCCATTATAAATTCTCCTGACTCTGCCTGGAACGGACCCACATTTGTCTTAGCCAAATGTTTCCATTTTACATACCTATAGACGTTTTTGCAGTCCATTTTGATTTTTGCCAGTTTACATTCATATTCTGTACTCCCTTTCTTTATCAGTTTCTTTGTCCTCCTTTGCTGTATTCTAAAATCCTCACAATCCTCAGGTTTACTACTATATTTCTGGCAACTTTATAGGTCTTTTAATTTAATCTTGACAATCCTTTGTTAGCCACAGTTGATTGCCTTTACTTTTGTGCTTGAAGGAATGTATAGTTGCTGTAAACTATGTAATAATTCTTTAAAGACTATCCATTGCCTATGTACTGTCATACCTTTTAATGCATTTTCCCAATCTACCTCAGCCAATTTGCCCCTCCTACCTTCATAATTTCCTTTGTTCAAATTTAACACCCTGGCTTCAGATTGAACTACCTCCCTTTTAAACATAATGTAACATTCTATCATATTATGGTCACTCAACCCTACAACAAGATTATTAATTAACCCTTTCTCATCACATAATACTAGATCTAAAATAGCCTGTTCTCTCTTTGGTTCCTCAATATACTGCTCTAGAAAACGATCTCTAACACTCCATAAACTCATCCTCCACAGCATTAGTGCTCATTAAGTTTACCCAGTCTATGTGCAGATTTAATTCACCCAGAATTACTGTATTACCCATACTACATGCTTCTCTAATGTCCTGATTAATACCATGCTCCGCATTACCACTACTGTTTGGCATATAAACAACTCCTCCCAATGTTTGCTGCCCCTTGCTGTTTCTTATCTCCACCCAAAAAGATTCCACATTTTGTTCTTCCCATCTGAGATCCTCCCTTACTAATGTACTGATCCCAATCCTTATTATCAGCGCATCATCACAACCTTTTTCCTTTTTTCTCTGTCCTTCTTAAATGGAGAATATCCTTGAATATTCAGTTCCCAGTCTTTGTCACCTTGTAGCCACGTTTCCGTAATGCCAATTAGATCATACCCATTTACCTCTATTTGTGCCTTTAAATCATCTACCTTGTTGCAAATGCTGCGTGCGTTCAGGTAGAGTGCCCTTAACCTCGTCGTCTTGTCATTATTCTGTATTCTAAACCTGGTTGATGCTTGCCTTTGTTTCGCCTGCCGTCTTCTGTCTCTTGCTACTTTTCTACCTCCTGTTACCAGCTTTACTTCCTGGCATGGATTGAGAATTGGTTGACCGACAAAAAACAGTAGGAATAAATGGGTCATTCTCAGGTTGGCAGGCTGTGACTAGTGGGGTCCCGCAAGGATCAGTGCTTGGGAGCCCAGCTTTTAACAATCTATATCAATGATTTGGATGTGGGGACCAAATGTAATTTTTCCAAGTTTGCTGATGACCCAAAATTAGGTAGGAATGAGAGTTGTGAGGAGGATGTAAAGAGGTTTCAAGGGGATTTAGACAGGCTAAGCGAGTGGGCAAGAGCGTAGCCAATGGAATATAATGTGGAAAAATGTGAAGTTAGTTACTTGGGTAGGAAAAACAGAAATGCAGAGTATTTCTTAAATGGTGAGAGAGTGGGAAGTGTTGATGTCCAAAGGGATCTGGGTGTCATTATTAACAAGTCACTGAAAGCTAGCCTGCAGGTGCAGCAAGCAATTAGGAAGGAAAATAGTATGTTGGCCTTTATTGCAAGAATATTTGAGTACAGGAGTAAAAATTGCTTCCTGCAATTGTATAGTATTCCAAGATGGCTCCTGGGCTGGAAGCTCCCTAGGAAGCTCCCTTGCTGTTCAACTCTATCCATGGCCATCTGCTCCCATCCCTAACGTTTTCTCCCCCAATCTGCCCTCTTAAACTGTTTAAATTCCCCTGGCTCTTTAAATCAGTTCATTTTAGCCCTATCTAAAAGTTAACAGTTAGTTTAGTGTATGTTACCTGGGCCCACTGCCCTCCCCCAGCCACACCTGCTCTTTGTTTTCTCAATGAAATTGATCCGGATGAAACTGACGAGAACAGCTGCCGATACTTTAATCTCCGATCCTGCTGTCTTCACAGTCCAGAGTGTCTGCAGCCACGGCATGCGGTAAGTCCATTGAGGTGAAGCAGGAGCTGCGGGACCCGAGAGAAGTCCTGTGAAAAGGTGCCCCGAACACCCAAAACATCCACGAACGGCCCCCCCGGCCGCAACTTCAAAGCGCCCGCGGGAGATGGCTCGGAGAGCATCTGCAGCGCACTGTCGGCAATGCTGCATGCCTTTATTTAAACCACTGCAAAAAACCCTTAGCAAATGTAACCACCTCTAAGTCTGCCAAATGATGCTTCACCTCCCGAAGGACGTAGATGAGCTTTCCGGACGTCGATGGTGGGCACTGAGGAAATGGCTTATTACCTGCACCAGATTCCACCCCCCCTCCCCCCCCTTTACCCCCCTTCCCTGCTCCACCCTCTCAGCTCACCCCCTCACAACCCCGTCCCAGCCCGCCCCCCCCCCGCACCATCTTCACCCCGCACCCCCTTCCCCTGCACCCCCCCCCCACCCCCTCCCTCTACCCCTCCCTCTACCCCTCCCCCTTGCATCCCCTCCTCCCACCGGCACCATCCTACACCTGTGTAGGGGCCCCAACAACCCCACTGCCTTGTGGGCGTCTCGGGAGAGACCAAGGCTAAGGGAGTAAACCCTAACAGAAAATCCGGAGCGGAACCCCGTAGGCGGTCATGTGTCACCTTTGGCATGTTTCCGGCAGTTCCTGCAGCCATACTGGTGCCAAACGTCGTGTCCTGCACTCCTTTGGACCCCACCAGAAAGGCCGAGAGGGGGGTTTTGACGACTGGGCAACTCTCAACCTCCATAAATTTGCCCAGGCATGCGCCATGGAGAGGTCACTCCATACAAACCACTGACCACCTCCAGGCGCGTATCCATTGTCTCTCGAGATAAGGAGGCCCAAAAGAAAAGAATACTGTATACTTTATTAACTGCTCTCTCTCACCCTGTCTTGCCACCTTCAATGACTTATGCACATATACACTCAGGTCCCTCTGCCCCTGCACCCCCTTTAGAATTGTACCTTTTATTTTATATTGTCTCTCCATGTTCTTCCTACCAAAATGTATCACTTCACATTTCTCCACATTGAACTTCATCTGCCACCTATCCGCCCATTGCACCAACTTGTCCATGTCCTTTTGAAGTTCTACACTATCGTTCTCGCAGTTTTCAATTTATGTTTCGTTTAATCTGCAAATTTTGAAATTGTGCCCTTGCACACCAAGGTGTATATATATCAGTAAGAGCAAGGGTCCCAGCAGTAACCCATATAGAACTCCACTACAAACCTTCCTCCAGCCCCAAAAAAATCCTTTAACCACTACTCTGTTTCCTGTTACTCAGTCAATTCTGTATCCATGTTGCTACTGACCCTTTTATTCCATGAGCTATAACTTTGCTCACAAGTCTGTGTGTGGCACTGTAGCAACTGACTTTTGGAAGTCAATGTACACCACATCAACAGCATTGCCCTCCTCAATCTTCTCTGTTACTACTTAAAAAAAAAAGTTGAGCAAGTTAATTAAACATGGTTTTTCCTTTAAGAAATCCATGCTGGCTTTCCTTAATTAACTCTCATTTGTCCATGTGACTATTAATTTTGTCCCGAATTATTCTTTCTCGCAGTTTCCCCACCGCCAAAGTTGAACTGACTGTCCTGTAGTTGCTGGGCTCATTTTACACTTTTTTTGAACAAGGGTGTAACACTTACAATTCTCCAGTCCTCTGGCACCACCCCTGAGTCTAAGAGAGACTGAAAAATTATGGCCAGTGCTTCCGTGATTTCCACTGTCACTTCCCTCAGTCTCCTTGGATGCATCTCATCCGGTCCTGGTGCCTTATCCACTTTAAGTAGAAACAGCCGATCTAATACCTCCTCCTTATCAATTTTAAATCCTTCTAGTGTATTAGCTACCTCTTTCACCATGGCCTGGGTAGCATCTTCTTCCCTGGTAAAGACAGATGCAAGGTATTCATTTAATCCCTCAGCTATTTCCCTCTTTTATGTTAGCTGCCAAACTCTTTTCATATTTCCTCTTTGCTTCTCTTTGCTTTTTCACTTCCCTTCTGAACCTTCTAAATTCAGCCTGGTTCTCCATTTGTATCATCCACCTGATGTCTGTCATAAGTGCACTTGTTCTTCATCTCTATCTCTTCTCATCTAGGGAGCTCTGGATTTGTTTGTCCTACCTTTTTCCCTTGAAGGGAACATACCTTGACTGTATCCAAACTATCTCTTCTTTGAAGTGTCAAAGACCCCCACCTGCCAAGGGGCATATTAATTTCATCAGAGGAACATTAATTTTAAACTGTTGCTGGAGTGAAGAAATAACTGGAGAACATTTGCATACTAAGACAGTGCTTGAAGAGACAAAAGAATTGCTCACTGATTCAATTAAGAGATTGATTTGGGCAATGGTAATCCACATCTT
This sequence comes from Heterodontus francisci, assembly GCF_036365525.1. Lineage (NCBI taxonomy): Eukaryota > Metazoa > Chordata > Chondrichthyes > Heterodontiformes > Heterodontidae > Heterodontus > Heterodontus francisci. The sequence goes on from NC_090380.1 coordinate 53,619,179, forward strand.
GTTAGTGTAAGAGACAGCACTTCAACACCCCAGTTGTTCCCAAATAAGGGGTTAGTCACATGCCTAACCTGCTGGCCAACTTGGAGTCTTGGATTGTGCTCACAGGACAGTTTGAAGACAGACTGCAGATTGCAACTGAACCTGGAACTAGAGAGCCTCTCTCCTGTCTGGCGCTCTCTTGCTTTCTCACAAACCTCTGGACCCATTGGTCATTGAAACCTCAAGAGAGAAAAGACTCCTACATCAAAACGAGTTCAAGCGTACACTGGGCCCCAAAGAACAGCAAGATTTACTGGCAACCGAAGACTCCACATTGAACTCAAAGGACTAATTACAACCCAGCTATTGCCTCAAACTTTACCCTTTATTCTTTCTATTTTTTCTGTCTCTACCTGCATGTGTGTTTATCACATATGCATGCTAGCGTGTTCGCGTTACGTACTCGTAGTCGTTAACTGAATTAGAGTTTAAGATGAATAAACTTCCACCTTTTCTTGTTTAAATCTAAGAAAACCTGTCTGATTGCTTTCCATTGCAAGGCAAAGAAGTGAACAAGGATTTACTGAGGGGAGCTAAAAACACGGTGTTTTTAAAAAATTAAACCTTGTTACGGTTAAACTAGGCAAAGGCTGAGAGGGAACCCCTAGACCCCTTTCTCACCTGGCTGTAACAGAAGGTAGCCCATCGTTTAGCTACCATTTTTCCTGCCAACCTTTGCCACTTTATTCGGCCCAGATCCATTTTTACCCCATTGAAGTTGTCTTTCCCACCCCCCCCCCCCCCCTGTTAATTCTTAGTCTAGATTGTTCTTTGTCCTTTTCTGTAGCCAACCTAAACCTTATGATACAATGATCACTGTCCCCTAAATGTTCCATCACAAAGACTGCCTCTTTTCACTCCCATAACATTGCTCAACTTCACCCCTGTCTCAGTCCTTCTGCTGAAACCGTCATACATACCTTTGTCACTTTCAGACTCAGCTATTCTAATACCCTCCTGGCAAGTCTCTCTCCTCCATTCACCAGAGGGTTGGGGGGGGGTGGGGTTGGGGGGTGATGGTGGGTGTTTCCTTACAAGATGTTTTGGATAAATTTAATGGGATATGGCCAATTAATGGTAGGTAATCCTTCGTAATCCTTACTGCTCATTTTTATATAGGTTACATGAATCAGTGTCACACTGGCATAAATGGCTTGAAATTGTGTGGATACCTAACTGACGTTTTCAGGGCCTAATCTTAATATAACATTGCAGACTGATGGAGACTCATTCTAGCCCAGAACTTTGAATAGGGCCTAAATAGATGAAAATCCAGAGTAACAGTTCTCTTGCACATTTTCGGCTCAGTTATGCCAATTTATCAATGATCAGTTTGTAAATGTAACTTTAATGACAATCTGGAAATGACTGCCGAATCACCAAAAAAAGCACAGTTGTTTCAGCATTCTGAAGGAACAAACCAGAGAAAAGCACTTGAAATTCTATTGGAACAACTGTGGGTGAGGTGTGTTGGGTAATGGGTGGGTGGTTTCAATTAGAGGTTGAAGCTGAGAAAGTATGGGATGATTTTATGCACCTTTTTATGTTTCGCCCTAAATTTTGCTGGAAGTGAGACGAGCGTAAGATAAGTCAGTCTTAGTTAAAATGCAGCATGGTTTATACCAGGCTGACATCATAGCCTAGAAAATGTATTGGATCTAAATTGGGGTGTGCAGTCCTTTTTAAGCACCGCTTGTTTGGTTGCTGTGTACCTTTTTTTTTTAAAAGAACTGACTGCAGCATGCATGGCACACTCTGAAGGTTGACTGCAGTGAATTTTACAAAGGAGCCTGAATCAGGACTTGGGCTCCCAATTTGAATAAGTAGTTCGCCCAATGCTAGTTTCAGGCAGGTGCACTGAACAATTACATAGTGCCCTAACCAATTTGATGACCCTGGGATTCCAGATGGGATCATTGTTGGTCTAGTCTGGCCCTATACACATCGCAGATCATGAGTTGGAATTTTGTTGCACAAGTCTTGTCCAATATTGTGACATCTATACATATTTATTTCATAACTTTCAATGAGATATATGTGCGTGCCAGCAAAGGTCAAAATAATAAGCTTCCAGACACTTGTCTGTTAGTACTAACCAGTGTAGAAAAATGTCTATTTGAGTGGATTCCCTCATGAAAATAAATATAGCAAAATTGTGACTGCTAATTTTTGTTACTATCATTATGGGACATCTTAGCTATGGTCAAAATCTACAGATTATTCTAATTAATTAAAATTGAGTTCGAATACATTCATGAAGCCTGTTTTTAATCAGGTTTAATTCTTTATAATGGAAAATGACCAATTTAATTTGTCTTATCTAAGTATTTGTATACTTTTGTATTTGTCCGTATGAATGAATAGTGAATCGCCCTTATTGCTGACTATTGCAAGTCTAGTGTAATTACATTATGGGTAGACCAGTAGAGAAAGTTGCAGAACTTATTACGTCATTACACGCTGACGCAATTTAACCAGCGTGGGAAGTTGGGCGCGATCAAGTTTGCGATCTCCGCCCGACTAACATCAATTGAAGTACTTAAGGTACTTTAGAATCCAATTGACAGATTTTACGCTATGTATCTGATTTTACGGCCGTTAATCAGGTCGTGGGGTGTGTCGGGAATCCGGCAGGTTCAAAAGGGCGGCAGGCATTGAATCATGAGGGAGTTGGAGGCAAAAATGTATTTATTGAACTTCATTAATGCTGATGTTATTTGTGTGTCCTAACAAGGGGTGAAACTTGCAGGTTGTGCAGAAGGTTTAATCTGAATGTTATGCACTGCTGATCGGGACCCATCTAATATTAGTTATTACCTGAAAGGAAGTACCTGAAGTTTTTGGGCCTCCTTATCTCGAGAGACAATGGATACGCGCCTGGAGGTGGTCAGTGGTTTGTATGGAGTGACCTCTCCATGGCGCATGCCTGGGCAAATTTATGGAGGTTGAGAGTTGCCCAGTCGTCAAAACCCCCCTCTCGGCCTTTCTGGTGGGGTCCAAAGGAGTGCAGGACACGACGTTTGGCACCAGTATGGCTGCAGGAACTGCCGGAAACATGCCAAAGGTGACACATGACCGCCTACGGGGTTCCGCTCCGGATTTTCTGTTAGGGTTTACTCCCTTAGCCTTGGTCTCTCCCGAAGTTAGCCAGTCACAAAAGCTGGAAGCTATTACCTGTGGTCAAAGCATTTGTTCTGCTGTTCAACAATGGGAATTGTTCACTCTGGAGGTGGATCATCAGGTGAGGAGGACAGTGATTCAATGAGTGACAGAAGTACAAATGGTCAGGGGGACTTACAGCAAGCTGCACCAGTGCATCCTCGTGCTGCTGGAGGGAGTGTAGTTCGCAGAGTCTTCCGGGAGCGACCCAATTTCAGGAGACGTGCCTACCCAGTAGTAAGGGCATACTGAACACGACTGAACTAACTGCAGCTGTCAGAATGCCAGCGCAGAAGAAGACTGCAGCTGTCATGGGACACTGTGACATCTCTTTGTGAGATGCTGGCATTCGATGTTGCATCAAACTGTCTCGGTGGCCATCCAATGCCAGTCGCTCTAAAGGTTACACTAGCTCTTAATTTCTATCCGTCTGGCACCTCCCAAGCCTCAGCTGCAGACTTGTGCGGTGTTTCTCAATCAGCAGCGCACCATTGCATAAAGGTTGTGACTGATGCATTGTTTCAACGTGCTAACCATTTCATCACATTCAAGACGGACAACACCAGTCGGCTGAGAGAGCCAGAGGCTTCAGCACTATATCTGGCTTCCCAAAGGTACAGGGCGTGATAGATTGTACTCACGTGGCCCTTTAAAGCACCAGCTGGACAGTCGGGGGCATTCATGAACCGCAAGGGATTCCATTTACTGACCGTTCAGCTCGTCTGTGATCGTTGGAAGTAAATCCTGCAGGTGTGTGCACGTTACCCTGGTAGTTGTCATGATTCTTTCATTCTCCACAACTCACAGGTGCCTGCAATTTCCAGTCCTCCACACAGAATGGAGGGATGGATACTTGGCGACAGGGGTTATCCTCTGAAGACATGACTCATGACACCATTGAGGAACCCAAGGGGTGAGGCAGAGGAACGATACAACAGGAGCCATGCGGCCACCAGAGTGACCATCGAACAAACTATAGGCCTCCTGAAGATGAGATTTAGGTGTCTTGACCGCTCTGGTGGATCACTGCAGTACGCACCATCGAGGGTTTCAGGAATCATTCTCATCTGCTGTACCTTGCATAACCTGGCGACTAAACATGGAGATGCCCTAGAGGATGATCAATGTCAACACCATGTGTCATTTCTGATGAGGAAGATGGGCATCAGTCTAATGATGATCATGGAGAGGAAGCTGAATGTAACTTGGCTCTAAGTGCTAGAGAAACAAGGGAATCTCTAATAGGAACGCGTTTCAATTGAAATGATATAAATCTTCACAACTTTCAAACTGCTTTATGACATTAATCATTGTGAGGATCTGTCAGTGCAAAATCTATCTCTCCCCCTCAGGTTACAATGTGACGAACCAATTCATCACATCATGAGGGACATGACCCGAGTGTGTGGCCTCACATTTGAGACGACGTGAGTTGACTGATTATGTAATATCTGTCTTCAGGAATGACATGTCCAATAGTAAAATCTCCAATTTAATCAAACGCTATTATTTAACAAATCAAATAAAAGTATTTCAAGTCCTCCAGTGCACCAGTACTGAAATTAAAGTGTTTTCTTAATCCGTTTACGCGTGCTCAATCGTGTGCATGATTCCTCGCCACCAGACTTACCAGAGGCAGGTGGCTGATCTTGTTGCTGCCCTGCTTTTGATGACTTTGGTGGACGTCCTCTGCATGCTCGCGGCCGTGAGGGCCCTGGCATCTCGGGGTTCTCTTGACAAATATCATGAGCACCCTCTATCACTCTGGGAATTAGCAGTTCACATGTCCCTGGCAGAGGGAGCAAGCAGCTGCAGGATGCATCAGAGGCGCTGTGAGAGGAGCTCTCATATGCAATCTGCTGCCCCTGTGCCCCCATGAGGCTTGGATGGTCCTCAGTGGTGGCATCAGAGCGATGAGTGGCCCCAACCTGGCGCAGTCGCATCAGATTATGCTCTCTGATGCTTTGGTCCAGGGAGGCCACACTCGCTCTGAGGTCCCGAATTGCATGAAGAACTGGTCCCTCCACTGCAGCCACCAGCCTTTCAACGGAGGAAGCCAGATGTTCAAAGGCCTGTGAGTTTGCTGAACTCATACTCTGGATGGATGTCCCCAGAGTATGAGTCATAGCTTGCAATGTCTCGGGCAACTCCGCCAGATTTCCATAGACCGCATTCTGCACCTGCAACATTGCCCGACGAAAGGATGATCTCAGAGGCACATCAGCTTGTGGCTCTGCATTGGCCTGGCATCCCACTCTCCTCCGAGTGTATGATGCATCGGCCGATTCTGCCTCTGGTGGCTGACCCAGCAACTGTGCTGTGCTCACACCAGTATGTGACATTGATTCCCCAGATACAGTCATCCCAACCGAAGTGTCAGTATCTGCTGTGGTACTTGGTGCGTCGCGATGATGTCACGGTGCACCCTCTGAGTCGCCCTCCTCCACCTCCAAAGGTGGAAGGTCGGGCAACGGAAACGCTTCCTGGCGCATGCTGTGTTTCACCTGTTGGGAAAAGCATTGTGATCAGTTTCATCATCAATCCAGAGTTGAGCACAAGTTTGTGCCTCCAGCATGGTTACATCTGGGTGATGTTACAATTGAGGGCAACATTCAGTGCATTTGACATGCACCAAATCATTGGCACAGTAGCACAGCCTCACCACCCCCCCCCCCCCCCGCCCCCACCCCTCCCCTAGTAATGAAGTATTACACCACATTCTGGATCACTCACTCTCATGGCCTGGTCCACCGGCCTATCTGCCACGGCGCATCCTCCTTCCTCCCCTGCTATAATTAAGGCATCCTCCTCCATTCTGGTGAGGAATGCCTGGGTGGCCACGCCGCCACCAGAACGTGACCTCTCCCGGGCATTGTGTCCTCTTTTCCTAAATAAACAAAAATACTTATACATAGTCAGTGGCATATGACGCTGTCACCCAAAGGGTTGATGTTGCATTTCACTGCTGTGACAGTGCTGGGTGCAACTTTAACACCACAGCATCAACGTTCATCTCAGACTTGCCGTCATGCATCCCATTTCAAGGCAGCAGCCAAGCATTGATCATACAGGGCTTCCACATTGCATCATGGGTACACAAAAACCCTCCCTTGGCACAAAACCGATTAGATGAATGAGGAATGCCCCTTACCCGGGCAGAGTGAAGCAGGTCATTTGAGGTGCTTGCGGCACTGAATCCATGTACACCTCCCTACGCCTCAGCTGCTGGCCTCCTCTGCAACCTCCAGCCAGGCCCTCTTGGTCCCTTCGGAGGGTCTCCTTCTCCCATCTGAACTGAATAGAATGTCTCTCCTCAACAGCCTGGATGAGGACCTGCAGTGAATCATCAGAGAATCGGGGGGCAACGCGATTGCTTCTGCCCTCTATCACCTCTACCAGTCATGTTGTTGTCTTCCAGTCTTTGTTTCATGGTATGGAGCCTTTGAAATCTCCAGAACTTATGATACTTGTATCTTCCTTGACATCCAATGAAGAACTCACTGCTCTGTTTAACTTCAGTACATGGATGATAGTAGAATGAAGGGTAGGTAGTTAGTTTGATCTTAGAGTAGGTTAAATGTTCGGCACAACCTCGTGGGCCGAAGGGCTTGTACTGTGCTGTACTGTTCTATGTTCTACAGGGCTTACAATTAGCCTTCTGCGTATGTGACCCCGCCCCCAATGATGCTGAAGTTCCTGCCCGCGTGCGCCATTTCTTCTGAGTTATGCCGCGGGCCCGCTGATTAGGTGATCAGCGCGTGATGCCGGCGGCCAGGCGATGTGGAGCAGGATCGGGGGCCTGAACAGCTTTGGGCGCATCGGCTCCGGAGCCACCGGTAAGCGCAAAATTCCGGCCCATGAACCCAAACCAAAGAGAGAAGCATTGTTCACTGCAGTTGTACAGTTGATAAGAATTCCCAGTTATGAGTAGATAACCCAATATTAACTTGGAGACATTTGATGATGTTTCCTTTTCAATATGTGAAATGCCACTGTAGCACCTCATACCTTCTGGGAGCGGAGAGGACCGGAGCGGACCTGTGGGGAGAACGCCGGGAGCGGAGCGGATAAATCGACCTCCAGGATCAAAGCCCAGTCTCTTACCTTCCAGGAGCGGAGAGGATCTTCCAGGAGCTTTGAAAAAAAAGGCAAACAGTGACGTCGGAGGAGAGTTGCAAGGTGATTGAGTAGCAACTGTTAGAATACCTGAAAAAAATAAGGGGAAAGTTTTTTTTTTTGGAAAAAAAAATCTCTGGCAATAAGGTGAGTACTACTAAACTGTTTTTTTTTTTTTTAAGGACTTTGGATTGAAGTGGGTAGAACAAGGCCCCTAGTATAATTAGTATTTTTTAATTAAGGGAGTAACTAATTAACCTAAGGGTAAGTCATGGCAGGAGAGCTCAGCCCCGCGATATGTTTGTCCTGCGCTATGTGGGAAATCAGGGATGCTTCCAGTGTCCCTGACGACCATGTGTGCAGGAAGTGTATCCATCCGCAGCTACTGGCTACCCGCATTACGGAGCTGGAGCTGCAGGTGGACTCACTGTGGAGCATCCACGATGCTGAGGACATCGTGGATAGCACATTTAGTGAGGTTGTCACACCGCAAGTAATGGCTGCACAGGCAGAAAAGAGATGGGTGACCACCAGACTGAGTAGTAGGCGCAGGCAGGTAGTGCAGGAGTCCCCTGTGGCCATCCCCATCTCAAACAGATATATCGCTTTGGATACTGTTTGGGGGGATGACCTCCCAGGGGAAAGCAGCAACAGCCAAGTTCGTGGCACCACGGAGGGCTCTGCTGCACAGCAGGGGAGGAAAAGGGTTGGAAGAGCTATAGTGATAGGGGATTCTATCATAAGGGGTGCAGATAGACATTTCTGTGGCCACAAACGAGACTCCAGGATGGTATGTTGCCTCCCTGATGCTAGGATCAAGGAAGTCTCGGAGTGGCTGCAGGCCACTGAAAGGGGAGGGTGAGTAGCCAGAGGTCGTGGTCCATATTGGTACTTACAACAAAGGCAGGAAGAGAGATGAGGTCCTGCAAAGTGAATATAGGGAGTTAGGCAGAAGGTTAAAAAGCAGGACCTGTAGGGTTGTAATGTCAGGGTTACTCCCTGTGCTACGTGCTATTGAGAGTAGGAATAGGAGTATTAGGCAAATGAATGTGTGGCTGAAGAGCTGGTGTAGGTGGGAGGGCTTCAGCTACTTGGATCATTGGGATCTCTTCTGGTGCAGGGGAGACCTGTACAAGAAGGATGGGTTGCATTTAAACTGGAGGGGGACCAATATCCTTGCGGGGAGGTTTGCTAGTACTACTCGGGAGGGTTTAAACTAGTCTTGCAGGGAGGGTGGGACCCAAAGTAGTAGTCTCTCCGATGAGATAGTTGAGGCAAATTTAGAGGTTAAAGCAAGTACGTCCAGTAGGCAGGCCGGGCAGGGGCAGAACAGGGAGCACGGAAGGTCTGGTAGGCTAAGCTGCATTTACTTTAATGCATGAAGCCTTACAGGTAAAGCAGATGAACTCAGAGCATGGATCGGTACATGGGATTGTGATAATGTAGTTGTTAGAGACACGTGGTTGAGGGATGGGCAGGACTGGCAGCTCAATGTTCTTGGGTACCGATTCTTCCAGCGTGACAGAGGTGGAGGTAAGAGAGGAGGGGGAGTTGCACTATTGATTAGGGAGGACATCACGGCAGTACTTAGAGAGGATATCCCAGGGGGAGTGTCCAGTGAGGCCATATGGGTAGAACTTAGAAATAAGAAAGGGGTGATCATTTTGATGGGATTATACTATAGGCCCCCCAGTAGTCAGAGGGAAGTGGAGGAGCATATATGTAGGGAAATCACAGGTGTAGGAATTATAGGGTTGTAATAGGTGATTTTAACTTCCCTAATATTGACTGGGACTGCCTTAGTACTATGGGATCAGATGGGGAAGAATTTGTTAAGTGTGTCCAGGATAGTTTTCTGAAGCAGTATGTGGATGGCCCTACTAGAGAAGGGGCTACACGCGACCTCCTCTTAGGAAATGAGGATGGGCAGGTGGTTGATGTGTCAGTGGGGGAGCACTTTGGGACCAGTGACCATAACTCTATTAGCTTTAAGGTAGCTATGGAAAAGGATAGGACTGGTCCTCTGGTTGAAATCCTGAATTGGGGGAAGGCTAATTTCAATGGCATCAGACAGGAACTCTCAAAAGTTGAATGAGAGAGGCTGTTTACAGGTAAAGGGACGTCTGGCAAGTGGGAGGCTTTTAAAAGTGAGAAAGGAAGAGTTCAGGGCCGGCATGTTCCTGTTAGATGGAAGGGCAAGGCTGGCAAGTTTAGGGAATCTTGGTTGACGAGGGATATTGAGGGTCTAGTCAGGACAAAGGAGGAGGCATATGTCAGGTATAAAAACAAGAAATGCTGGAACCACTCAGCAGGTCTGGCAGCATCTGTGGAAAGAGAAGCAGAGTTAACGTTTCGGGTCAGCGACCTTTCATCGGTCATATGTCAGGTATAGGCAGCTAGGATCGAGCGAGTCCCTCGAGGAGTATAGGGGATGTCGGACTACACTTAAGAATGAAATTAGGAGGGCGAAAAGGGGCCATGGGATTTCCCTGGCAGATAAGATAAAGGAGAATCCTAAAAGATTCTATAAGAGTAAAAGGGTAGCTAGGGAGAGAGTAGGTCCCCTTAAGGATCAGTGTGGCAATCTATGTGTGGAGTCACGGGAAATGGGCGAGGTCTGAAATGAATATTTCTCGTCCGTATTTACCGTGGAGAAGGTCATGGAAGCTAGTGAGTTCAAGGGAGGGAACCGATATCCTGGAGCATATCAACATTACAGAGGAGGAGATGTTGGAGGTTTTGAAGCGCATTAAAGTGGATAAATCCCCAGGGCCTGACTATGTCTATCCTAGGATGCTATGGGAGGCAAGGGAGGAGATTGCTGGGGCCCTGGCAGAGATTTTTGTATCATCGTTAGCCACGGGTGAGGTACCAGAAGACTGGAGGATAGCTAATGTGTCTTTATTTAAGAAGGGCAGCAGGCATAGGCCAGTGAACTACAGGCCGGTGAGCCTTACGTCAGTGGTGGGAAAGTTATTGGAAGGGATTCTGAGAGACAGGATTTAAATGCATCTGGAAAGGCATGGTCTGATTAGGGATAGTCAGCATGGCTTTGTGCGTGGGAAATCATGTCTCACGAATTTGAGTTTTTCGAGATGACCAAGAGGATTGATGAGGGCAGGGCGATAGACGTTGTCTGCAAGGACTTTAGCAAGGACTTTAGCAAGGCCTTTGACAAGGTCCCGCATGGTAGGCTGGTCCAGAAGGTTCGAACAAATTGGATACAAAATTGACTTGGTGATAGGAGGCAGAGGGTGGTAGTGGAGGGTTGTTTTTCAGATTGGAGGTCGGTGACCAGTGGTGTGCCACAGGGATCGGTGCTGGGCCCTCTGTGGTTTGTCATATATTATTGACTTGGATGTGAATGTCAGGGCTATGATTAGTAAGTTTGCAGATGACACCAAAATTGGTGTTATAGTGGACAGTGAAGAAGGTTGGCTAAGGTTACAACAGGATATAGATCAACTGGGAAAGTGGGCAAGGGAGTGGCAAATGGACTTTAACGTTGACAAGTGTGAAGTGATGCATTTTGGGAAGTTAAACCAGGGCAGGACATATACAGTGAATGGCAGGGCCCTGGGGAGTGTTCTTGGGGTGCAAGTACATAGTTCCCTGAAAGTGGCAACACAGGTAGACAGGGTGGTGCAGAAGGCATATGGCATGCTTGCCTTCATCGGCCGAGGCATTGAGTACAAGAGTTGGGATGTCATGTTACAGTTGTACATAATGTTGGTTAGGCCGCATTTGGAGTACTGTGTGCAGTTCTGGTTGCCACACTACAGGAAAGATGTGATTAAGCTAGAGAGGGTGCAGAAAAGATTCACAAGGATGTTGCCTGGTTTGAAGGGCTTGAGTTATGAAGAGAGATTGGATAGGCGGGGTCTGTTTTCCCTGGAGCGAAGGAGGCTGAGAGGGGACATGATGGAGATTTATAAAATTATGAGAGGCATAGATCGGGTAGATAGCCAGAGTCTGTTTCTCATGGTCGGGGTGACTAAAACTAGAGGGTATAGATTTAAGGTGAGAGGGAGGAGGTTTAAAGGGGATCAAAGGGGTAAATTTTTCACACACACAAAAAAAAAGTGGGTATTTGGAATGAGCTGCCTGAGGAGGTGGTGGAGGCAGGAACAGTAGTGACATTTAAGAGGCATCTGGACAGGTACTTGAATGAGCAAGGCATAGAGAGAAATGGAATTAATGCAGGCAGGTGGGATTAGTATAGATAGGCATTATGGTCAGCATGGATGTGGTGGGCCGAAGGGCCTGTACGACTCCGACTCTAAGATCTCAATCAGCTGCCTGTCACAAAATTCAACAGCAAGAGTCAGCACTCGGGGATAAAACATTTATTGTGAGCTGGTAATAATTCTTGCAGACGGTTCAATATGATTGAACACGAGTCTTAAAATAGATCTACTGTATATTAATGTCTTAGTAAATCTTCTAGTAAAGCGGTATTACCATGGCTTAACATCCCGGACATAACCTTTCTGAGCTGATGTTTTCTCGCTTACGGACATGCCAGGGAATATGTTCTGGAATAAAGAAAATTAAAATTATTCATTTATCAGATCACACATCAGAGTGGCAAAGATGATCGGGGTAAAATTGTCAAGGATTTTTTGAAAAATCTAATATTCCTGGGCAGAAACAGAATACCTGGCTTGTAAAAATTGGGAGTATCAGTACTGTACATTTCTGAATGACTGGTTGTCAAAGCTGTCTTGATTGACAGAAGGCACCCAGTTTGGTGGGATAAACTGCCACTAGTTGCTTTGTTATGCTAAGCACTGTGGTGAACAGCATGCAACATTGAACTCCATCAAGCAGCCCCAGTGAGGCCTGGTGAGACTCTATATTCCCCAGTATTGGTAGCAGGACTAAAATATCAGCTGTCACTCTTAGAATTTTGGGTTTTTATAGGACCATCTTCTATTGCAACTGTTTAATACCAGATGCTGTGACCAGGAGCTGTCCCTAAAAATCTGGAAATTGTAAATTTTCTGCATGTCTTTTTACAGAGGTGAAAATGCAAGGGATTAAGTTACCCCACCTTCTACCAAATCCTATGTAATGCCCCTTTGAAATCACAAGTAGACCAGAGATTTGCCGAAAAAGCAACTAAAATATTAATCTATGATTAAGTAATAATATGAAGCGTAACCTGTCAAGTTAGTGAAGTTTATATTTAGGATTTTGCATATAGCATACTCCCCCTGGAAGTGCCATGCTTGCTTTCTGTAACACTTTTCCTGTTGCAATCTTTCATCACCCAGTAATTTGAGATATGACATATGGTAAGTGCAACATTATTGGGAGGAACAGGTGACTTTGGAGCTGTGGTTCCCAAAGCATTCCACCACAGGAGTTTTCCTTGCCTCCTGTCTGGTTCTATTGACATATTAGGAATCCCTGTTAGATTTTTTTTGGAGGAAGAGCAATGGAGGGACAAGACAAACCAGGTTGCAGTGTTGGTAATCTGTTAGGACCTCCAACACACATTTATCGGCAATGGCAAACCTACCTGCAATGATCCAGCTTAACTGGTTCAGCAGTCTTGGCTTAACAAAGGCCAGATGCAGAACTGTGCCATCTGCTCTGAGGAGACTTCCATCTAATATGTACCATTGGGCTGATGCTTCCACTGACACTAATGGTGAGCTTTGCCCTCAAGTCCTCTTCTGTCTCTTTCTATGTTTGCTGCATTGTCTGAAAGCAAACATGGCCATTCTGCTCCCCAGAGCCTCTTGCAGCACCACTTTCACATCACCTGTCATCAAACAGCGTTCGATGCTGCGCTGTTCATTACATGACCAAGATTGAGTTCCCTTCCTTTTACATTCATTGTAGCAGCCACTGGATCTTGCCAATGATTTTTGTTATCCAAAAAGCCCTTGCAAATGTTGAAATATTAAGATATTGGCAGTCTCAGTTGGCTTTGTTATATATCGGGACACTTGCTTTAAGGGCTGCATATCTTTTAAATTTACTCACTGCACCTTGTAAACAACCTCCTCCTTGAGTGAAACTCCAGTGGCAGGTGCAGTACGGATTGGGCTCTGTAACCAAAGGTGATTGCACCAATTTGGGCAGGACCAATACTTTAATAGTTGGGCAGGTGTTAATAGTTACATGTCCGATTAATGTTTGGAGAATAGATAGGAGTATATCTCAATTGATAGTTTTCTAATGGTGCATGAATGCACTCCAACAGCAGTCTTGTATTCAGTGTCACTTATTTCACTTTTACATGCAAATATCCTGCAAATTTTGGTTAAGCTTTTCATTGCAAATCACTCACCCTAACTGTGTTCATGGAAAGCCTGTGCAACTTATCTAATTTGATACATGGCCTTTTGCAAGTTAAATGCTTCTAATTCAGTTCAAGCATACATGAAAAATGCTTAAAAGCACATAGAAAATGTGAAAAGTGGGATTTAAAAAAAATCTGTTTGGGAAGTGGTTAATAGCTTGTTTAAATTCCTGAGATTAATAAGACATTATGCAAGCGCTACTAGTTTCTTACACTATCATACACAGATTCAAGATTCAATATAAATGATGCTTTCCCTGGAAAATAGTGTATCTGAGAAACAGTGTTATTGTCCTTGTGATTTCTTGCCAGAGCCATCAGTGTCTCTCTGCTTTGCGTGATAATTGCTTGTTACGGCTCATCCCTAATACAATTAGTTCTGTACATGTTAGCAAAGAAATTGAGGCATCAGGACTAACATTATTCCACTGGGATAGCTCCTGTGATGCCCATTGATATGGTTTATTCAAGTAAAATTTCAGACTTTTTTTTAACTGCAGTATTCAGAAGACGATGCAGAGCAAAAATACATAACGAGTTAGAGACGTACATTATTTTTCAAGGCTAGCTAGGCCTCTGCCAGTGTAAAGTGAAGCTCTCCCTTTCTGTTGTACTATATCCTATCCTCCTTATGAACTTGTACTGTGCTGCTCCAATAAAAATGCAATCAAATCATCCTCACTAGCTGCCATTGTGCTGTCACATTACCAGCTGCCTTTAATACTGCACTAATTGATGGAAAATTGCACTTGAACACTTTATTGTTTATTTCATATATAGATTAGATTAGAGATACAGCACTGAAACAGGCCCTTCGGCCCACCGAGTCTGTGCCGAACATCAACCACCCATTTATACTAATCCTACACTAATCCCATATTCCTACCAAACATTCCCACCTGTCCCTACATTTCCCTACCACCTACCTATACTAGTGACAATTTATAATGGCCAATTTACCTATCGACCTGCAAGTCTTTTGGCTTGTGGGTGGAAACCGGAGCACCCGGTGAAAACCCACGCAGACACAGGGAGAACTTGCAAACTCTACACAGGCAGTACCCGGAATCGAACCCGGGTCCCTGGAGCTGTGAGGCTGCGGTGCTAACCACTGCGCCACTGTGCCGCCCGTATAGACAAGAAAAGGAACTACAAGAATAAATATTAATCTTTTTATTTTGAGCTGTGTTTCAAATTAATAATTTCCCCTTTTTATTTTGTCCCTCAGTTTTGCTTATGTTTTTTATGAGATGTCTTGATACTTTGGAAAATTTCAGTACATAATAAATTATACTGTATTTTTTTTGTGCAACAGGAGAGAATATTGTGATTTGTATTGTGATGAGACACAAAATACGATATGCTGGGGATCTCGGTCCTGGCATATTAATTACTGATGGCTTTGGGGTAGCTAGCTTGCAGCAATGTACTGGGCTGATATGGTCCAAGCTACTTGCAAGATATTTATAATACCGATCACCCAATAGAAGGTTTTAAAGTTTGTTCTTTTACCGTCATTTTTTTGACAGTTGTGTTAAGGAGATAGGTGAACAGAATTTCAGCTGTTATAAAAATTGAGCTCCATATTTTTTTACAATTTTGATAACAGTGGGCTTAATTCTCCTCTCAAATCCCACACGATTTTGGTCGTGCTTAGCATTCGCTTGCACTTTTTGTCCCTGCTCCTGACCAAAGCCCAGGATTTCAATCTTCCTTTTTCTTTCTCTTCCCTTTTACCCACTTAGTCCCTTCTCTGTGTTTCCTCCCCTTCTTGTTACATGTGTTTCATTTCTTTCCTCTCTGGTACTTTGCCCTCCTCCCCTCCCAATCCCTCTCCCAAACTTTCACTATTCCTCTATCTTCCTATTCTGCTGCTGCTGTTCCAAGCTTGACTTGCTCTTAGGGGGTGGCTGTGGGCTTATCTGTCTCTCTCTTGCTGCATTCTCTGTAGGGCCCATTGAGGCACTCGTCACTGCCTCCTTATGAGCAGTAACCCCAACTACCCTATCCTCCTCTAGCCCATGCAGCACGCCCACTGAGGGCTAATCTTGTCAGTCTCCTTCCCATCCCACCTCTGACCTGGTGAATTCTACCAGTGGATTGGCTATCACCATCCCTCTCTGCACCTCCCTCTAGAATGTCTGTTCACCTGTGAGCAATGGATTTGGCATCCATGACCTTTTTTATTCTGAATGATTTCCACCTCTATCTCAAGTTACCTTGCCCTATTTGCTCTGAGTTCACAACCCTACAATCCTTTCTTAATCTCTCCAAAAAACTCTCCTACCCACATTCATTGTTACCCCTCAACCTTGTCACCTCATGTGGTCTCTCTATTCCCATCATGTCAATCACCAATTTGACTGACTTGACCATCTCTGACCACTTCCTTGTATCCTTCACTGCTCATATTGCACTTCTTCCTTCCAACTCCACTTCCTTCTGCATCAACCCCTGACTTAAAACCCTCTCCCAAGTCAATTACAATGATGCTTCAGACTTCCAACTGTTTCGTGTTTTTCCCTCCATTCTCCACAATATTTCTGCAGCTATCAGTCTGCTGAATCACACACTCTTGACCACACTGTTCCCGTCTCCCACCTTCTTCAAAAAACACCTTTGACTCCTCTGTTCTTGCAAAATAATGCTCCATCTCCAACTTCCCTTTCCTCTCCAGTCTTTTAATGTGTTGTAACCTTCCAAATCCATGCTTATCTTTTCCGCAACTTTGTTTGAACCGCTACATCAGGTTTCCACTCCTGTCACAGTACTGAAATGACCCTAATCAAATTCACAAGTGATATTCGATGTGACTGTGACTGGTAAACTATCCCTCCTCATTCTTTCACTCTCTGCAGCCTTCGACAGGTTTAACCACACAATCCTTCTCCGCTGCATCTCCTCTGTTGTCCAGCTGTGGGGGACAGTCCTTGCCTGGTTCCATGCCATCCATTCCTACACAGAGAATCTCCTGCAATGGCTTCTCTTATTGTCCTTGCACTGTTGCCTCTGAAATCTCCCCAGATCCTTGGTCCTCTTCTAATTCTTAACAAATGCTGCCCCTCGGTGACATTATGCAAGCACATCATATCAGGTTCAACATAGAATGGAATCCTAGAATAGTTACAGCATGGAAGGAGACCATTCAGCCTGTCCTGTCCATGCTGACTCTCTGCAAGAGGAATGCCGCTAGTCTCGTTCCCCTGCCTTTCCCATGCAGCCCTGCATATTTTTCTCATTATCCATTCCTTTTGAAAGCCACGATTGAATCTGCCTCCACCACACTCTCAGGCAGTGCATTCCAGATCCTAGCCACTCGCAACGTAAAGATTTTCCTCATGTTGCCTCTGGTTCTTTTGCCAATCACCTTTAAATCTGTGTCCTCCTCCAGGCAATAGGAGCAGTTCTTCCCTACCTACTCTGTGCAGACACCTCCAACAAATCTCTCAATCTTCCCTCTTCTTTAAGGAGAACAGCTGCAGCTTTACCAATCATCTCTGGAACGATTCTTGTAAATCTTTCCTGCACCCAATCTAAAGCCTTCACATCCTTCATGAAGTGTGGTACCCCGAATTGGACACAATACTCCAGTTGAGGCCGAACCAGAGTGTTATAAAGGTTCACCATAACTTGCTTGCTTTTGTACTCTATGCCTTTATTTATAAAGTCCAGGATCCTGTATGCCTTTATGAACCACTTTCTCAACCCTCATAGCCACCTTCAATGATTTGTGCACATATACCCCTAGGTCCCTCTCTCCTTGCATCCTCTTTAGAATTGTATCCTTTATTTTATTTTGCCTTTCGTCATTCTGCGTACCAAAATGTATCACTTCACGTTCTGCATTAAATTGCATCTGCCATATGCCTGCTCTTATGTTCTTATTCCACCAGCCTGTCTATGTCCTTTTTGAAGTCCATCACCATCTTCCTCACAGTTCACAACACTTTCAACTTTTATGTCATCTGCGAATTTTGAAATTGTGCCCTGCACACCCAAGTCTCCTCTTTGGCCTGCTTGTCTCGAGAGACGATGGGTAAGCGCCGAGAGGTGGTCAGTGGTTTGTGAAGCAGCGCCTTAAGTGGCTATAAAGGCCAGTTCTAGAGTGACAGACTCTTCCACAGGTGCTGCAGATAAAATTGGTTGTCGGGCCTATTACACAGTTGGCTCTCTCCTTGCGCTTCTGTCTTTTTTCCTGCCAACTGCTAAGTCTCTTCGACTCGCGACACTTTAGTCCCGCCTTTATGGCTGTCTGCCAGCTCTGGTGATCACTAGCAACTGACTCCCACGTCTTGTGATCAATGTCACAGGACTTCATGTCGCGTTTGCAGACGTCTTTAAAGCGGAGATATGGATGGCTGGTGGGTCTGATACCAGTGACGAGCTTGCTGTACAATGCGTCCTTGGGGATCCTGCCATCTTCCATGTGGCCAAGCCATCTCAAGCGCCGCTGGCTCAGTAGGGTGTATATGCTGGGGATGTTGGCCGCCTCAAGGACTACGGTCCTGCCACCTGATGCCAAGGATTCTCCAGAAGCAGCAAAGATGGAATGAGTTGAGACGTCGCTCTTGGCTGACGCACGTTATCTAGGCCTTGCTGCCTGTAGAGCAAGGTACTAAGGACACAAGCTTGAAACACTCGGACTTTTGTGTTCCGTGTCAGTGCGCCATTTTCCCACACACTCTTGGCCAGTCTGGACATAGCAGCGGACGCCTTTCCCATGCACTTGTTGATTTCTGCATCTAGAGACAGGTTACTGGTGATAGTTGAGCCGAGGTAGGTGAACTCTTGAACCACTTCCAGAGCGTGGTCGCCGATATTGATGGATGGAGCATTTCTGACGTCCTGTCCCACGATGTTCGTTTTCTTGAGGCTGATGGTTGGGCCAAATTCGTTGCAGGCAGCCGCATTCCTGTCGACGAGTCTCTGCAGACACTCTTCAGTGTGGGATGTTAATGCAGCATCGTCAGCAAAGAGGAGTTCCCTGATGAGGACCTTCCGTACTTTGGCCTTCACCCTAAGACGGGCAAGGTTGAACAACCTGCCATCTGATCTTGTGTGGAGGAAAATTCCTTCTGAAGACTTGAATGCATGTGAGAGCAGCAGGGAGAAGAAGATACCAAACAGTGTAGGTGCGAGAACACAGCCCCCTTTCACTCGGGATAGGAAAGGGGTCTGATGAGGCACCGCTATGCTGAATTCTGCCTTTCCTATTGTCATGGAATGAGATGATACTTAGTAGCTTTGGTGGGCATCCAATCTTTTTCTAGTATTCTGAAGAGACCACGTCTGCTGATGAGGTCAAAGGCTTTGGTGAGATCTATGAAAGCAACGTCGAGGGGCATCTGTTGTTCACGGCATTTCTCCTGTAGCTGGCGAAGGGAGAACAGCATGTCAATGGTGGATCTCTCTGCTCGAAAGCCGCACAGTGCCTCAGGGTAGACGCTCAGCCAGCTTCTGGAGCCTGTTTAGAACGACTCGAGTGAAGTCTTTTCCCACTATGCTGAGCAGGGAGATTCCACGGTAGTTGTTGCATTTGCCGCAGTCACCCTTTTTCTTGTGGAGGGTGATGATATTGGCATTGTGCATGTGCTGTGGTACTCATTACAGCCTTGGTTCAAACATGGACAAAAGAGCAGAACTCGAGGTGAGGTGAGAGTGACTGCCCTTGACATCAAGGCACCAGTTGACCGAGTATGGCATCAAGGAGCCCTAGCAAAACTGAGGTCAATGGGAATCGGAGAAAACCCTCCGCTGGCTGGAGTTATACCTAGCACAAAGGAAGATGGTTGTGGTTGTTGGAGGTCAATCATCTGAGCTCCAGGACATCACTGCAGGAGTACCTCAGGGTAGTGTCCTAGGCCCAACCATCTTCAGCTGCTTCATCAATGACCTTCCTTCAATCATAAGGTCAGAAGTGGGGATGTTCGCTGATGATTGCACAATGTTCAGCACCATTCGCAACTCCTCAGATACTGAAGCAGTCCGTGTAGAAATGAAGCAAGACCTGGACAATATCCAGGCTTGGGCTGATAAATGGCAAGTAACATTCGTGCCACACAACTGCCAGGCAATGACCATCTCCAACAAGAGAGAATCTAACCATCTCCCCTTGACATTCAACGGCATTACCATCGCTGAATCCCCCACTATCAACATCCTAGGGGTTACCATTGACCAGAAACTGAACTGGAGTAGCCATATAAATACCGTGGCTACAAGAGCAGGTCAGAGGCTAGGAATCCTGAGGCGAGTAACTCACCTCCTGACTCCCCAAAGCCTGTCCACCATCTACAAGGCACAAGTCAGGAGTGTGATGGAATACTCTCCACTTGCCTGGATGGGTGCAGCTCCAACAACACTCCAGAAGCTCGACACATATCCAGGACAAAGCAGCCCACTTGATTGGCACCCCATCTACAAACATTCACTCCCTCCACCACCGACGCACAGTGGCAGCAGTGTGTACCATCTACAAGATGCACTGCAGCAATGCACCAAGGCTGCTTAGACAGCACCTTCCAAACCCGCGACCTCTACCAACTAGAAGGACAAGTGCAGCAAATACATGGGAACACCACCACCTGCAATTTCCCCTCCAAGTCACACACCATCCTGACTTGGAACTATATTGCCGTTCCTTCACTGTCGCTGGGTCAAAATCCTGGAGCTCCCTTCCTAACAGTACTGTGGGTGTACCTACCCCACATGGACTGCAGCGGTTCAAGAAGGCAGCTCACCACCACCTTCTCAATGGCAATTAGGGATGGACAATAAATGCTGGCCTGGCCAACGACGCCCACATCCCATGAATGAATAAAA
This sequence comes from Heterodontus francisci, assembly GCF_036365525.1. NCBI lineage: Eukaryota > Metazoa > Chordata > Chondrichthyes > Heterodontiformes > Heterodontidae > Heterodontus > Heterodontus francisci. The sequence goes on from NC_090380.1 coordinate 53,639,628, forward strand.
AAAAACTGTTCCCTCATCCCAGCACAGGCAAAGCAGTTCATGGAGTGCTGAGAGTATAGCAGGCTTGGCACTCTTGATTATTTCAGAGGTAATGCCATCCTTTCCAAGGGCTTTTCAACTGGCTAGAGAATCAATGGCATCACTGAGTTCCGATTTTGTTAGCTGTTCGTCCAGCTCATCCATGACTGGCAGAGACTGGGCTGCATTGAGGGCGGTCTCAGTGACAATATTTTTCTTGGAGTACAGTTCTAGGTAGTGCTGCACCCAGTGGTCCATTTGCTTGCCTCGGTCAGTGATCATGTTCCCTGATTTAGACTTGGGTGGGGGGGGGGGCTGCGGGGAAGAGTGGGAGTGCGCGATCTTCTTGATGGCTGGCCCAAAAGCTCTCTGATGTTTCTGGTGTCGGAGACCAGCTAAATACAACTGCATAGGTGTTGTCAGTAGTCATTTGCACAGCGCCTGGCTGTTCTTTGTGCAGCGCTAATGGCTACTTTAAGTGCTACGGATGTTAACTTGCTGGGGGCTTTCTTGTTCAACAGTGCAATGCACTTAGCGGCTATGACAGGTTCTAGCTCTTCAAAGTGAGATTGAAACCAGTCTGCATTCTGCTTCACACGTTTGCCAAAGGTGGTCATTGCTGAGTCATAGATGGTGTCTCTGATGTGGGCCCACTTTGTCTCTGCATCCCCTGCAGGAGTGTTTTGAAGGGCTTTTTCAAGTGAATTTAGAAACTTATCTAACAGCTGTGGATAAGAAATTCAAGTCTCGGTCATTAATATACACAAGAAAAGCTGTGGCCCTATTAACGACCCCTGGGGAACCCCACTGTATACCTTCCTTCAGTCGAAAAACAACCATTCACAACTACTCTGTTTCCTATTGCCTCAGCCAACTTTGTATCCATGCTGCGACTTCCCCTTTTATTCCATGGGCAAATTTGCTGACAAACCTTTTATGTGGCACTTTATCGAATACTTTTTGGAAGTCCATGTACACGACATCACATTACCCTCATTAGCCCTCTCTGTTACCTCATCAAAAAACTCCATCAAATTAAACGCTATTTGCCCCTAGCGAATACGTGCTGGCTTATTTATGCTGACGACGACCAGTTCTACCTCACTGGAACCTCTCAGCTTGCCACTGTCTGTGTTGTCAGACCACTTGTCTGACATTCTGTCCTGGATTAGCTGCAGTTTCCTCCAATTAAACATTGGGAAGACTGAAGGACTTGTCCTCGGCCCCCACCATAAACTCTGTTTCCTCGCCACCAATTCCATCACCCTCCCCAAACCCTATCTTAGGTTGAACCAGTCTGTCAGCAGCCTTGGCATCTGTTTGATCTTCTGAGCTTTCCACCTCATATGCCTTTCATTACAAAAGCTGCCTAACTCCACTTTCATAATATTGCTTGTCTCTACCACAATCTCATCATCTCTGCTGCTGAAATCCTCATCCATGCTTTTGGTCCCTCCAAATTCAATTATTCCAATGCTTTCTTGGCCGTTCTCTCATCTTCCACCCTCCATAAACTTGGGCTTATCTAAAACTCTGCTGCCTATATCTTAACTTGCATCAAGTATTGTTTACCCATCACGTCTGTGCTTGCTGACGGTTAATGGTTTTCCTGTAGTTACAGAAGCAACAAAAGGACTGTTGGTCCAGCAGCAATAGCTTCCACATGATTCCATAGAACCATAGAAAAATTACCGCACAGAAAGAGGCCATTCAGCACGTTGTGTCCGTGCCGGCCAAAAAAACTAGCCGCCCAATCTAATCCTACCTTCCAGCACCTGGTCCATAGCTTTGCCGGTTATAGCAGTTCAGGTGCATGTCCAGGTACCTTTTTTAAAAAAATAAAATTGAGGGTTTCTGCCTGCGCCACCATTCCTGGCAGTGAATTCCAGATACCCACCACCCTCTGGTGAAGTTTTTTCTCATGTCCCCTCTAATCCTTCTGCCAATCACTTTAAATCTGTGCCCCCGGTAATTGACCCCTCCGCTAGGGGAAACCGGTCCTTCCTGTCTTCTCTATCTCGGCCCCTTATAATTTTGTACACCTCAACTAATTCATCCCTCAGCCTCCTCTGTTCTAAGTAAAACAAACCTAGCCTATCCGATCTTTCCTCATAGCTTTAACTTCAGAGCCCTGGCAACATTCTTGTAAATCGCCTCTGTACTCTTTCCAGAGCAATTATGTCCTTTTTGTAATTCTGTAATTTTTAAACAACAATCTTTAATTTAATAAAGGCCAGCATTTATTGCCTTTGGGTTTTTTAACAAATAAGATATTCATTGACTGATAGCATTTGTTTTGTACAACTCTTCTACAGTATTAAATTAAGTGGTGAGCAATTAATAGAACCTGTCTTTTTCTTCAAAACCTTGTTCGAGTTGATCAGATTAGATTTGGGGATCATTGTTGGGGCGAATGGATTTCCGACTGTCCTGAGAGTGCTCTGACTTAAAGGAAAAATGTCCCATTGGTATATGATTGGGCTGCATCTACGCACAGCCATATGTGTAGGTGCATGTTTGTTGAGGCCATGTATTAGCTTCTGATTTTTTTGTCCTTCATCTCTGTTCTTAGAGGCTTTTTTTGTAATTCAACTTTAAATATGTAGGCCAAGTGGCCTTGTAAACTTCAATAATTCTGACTGCCATTGCAGTATCTCAGTGCTATCTGTTACTCTGGTATGTGGTGTCTCAGCAACTGCCCCCTTTATCTCCGTTCCTAATTCTCATGGCTCAGTTCATTTTGTTCACACAAACAAAAAGCTGCTTCTTGTCTCCACATTCACTCGCTGGCTGAAATGTGAAAGCAAAGCATGTTGGGATATTTTGACCATGGTAACATTCCTTTCATTGAAACCTCAGTGAAGATACCCTGGGCTAACTTTCACTTTACCAATTAACTTTCTTTTTGTCTCACCTTGGATCATCTTGGAGTTAACATATTTACGTAAGTACACATCTGGCCTAAGTTTCATTTGGCCCTTACTATACATCAGATAATGACAAGGGAAAGCATAATACGTTGTACAGAAAGCTACAGTGTACTGTATTATCAAGCAATCGTGGACTTGTGCTATTTCTCCCTAGCCCTCAATTGTCCTAATTTAATTGTTGACTCTAAGAAACCACATCCTGAATTTTGTAAATTCAAATTTCATGTCCCTCCATGTTTAACTCTATCCTGATTATTTCGGTAGTCAAATTTCTCTGTAGAGTTTGTTACTTGATGTTTTAAAAAAAATTCTCACTTTATTGAGTAATAACTGTCATGCCATGCTGTTGTCAAGTAACTAAGCATATCTGAGATGCTTTCTTCAGTGCATCTTCGTTTCCGCATGTTAGCTGCCTCATTTGCATTCACACGTAGGTATCCCGATATCATGCCACATATGGCATCCAATAGAAGCTATTCTTGTGCTATCAGGTGATTTTGTCAGCAGATCGTGGAGTAAGTGGAGCAGCGTTCTGGAGATCTTTACTTGTTTCCCTCTGCATAGTTCTGATGTTTTGGGTAGCGGCCAGTCTATCAAATGCAATTTTCTTTTTGGTCAGTATTGGCAAGGGCACAGACATCCACCGAAGAACGCTATCAATTAACTATTCCTACCTACACTTTCCAGACTTTCATTTAGAATGTATATTGATACCAGTTTGATACCTTTCGGAGGATTGTGTCCAGGTGATTTGTATTACCATGGATGCACTTACACACCTTTCCCTAAACCCATTGGATGGATTCCACTTCACTCATTGCCACTCATGAAAATTATTTTAGAAAAATTCTCCTTTGGTGTTGTAATTTTCCTGTTTCTGTCTTACACCCTCAATCACTTCTTCACTCAATTTTGCACATCCCATTATTTCCCATTCTATCTCATTCATGGTGGAGCAACTTTACTGTGCAATGTAATATTAAAGATAGAAAACGTATATTGAATGTTCTCACCTGGTCCAAGTTATTAACACATTTTGTTAGTTTATTTCAGAGGGTCGTTTATTTCCCAGAATATCGTGCCTGAGTTCATCTTTATCCGTTCAAAACGATCCCAAATCCAAAGAGCAGTATTGTTGCACTGATGGGACTTGTCAACGTTTAGTTTTATTTCCCTAAAAACTTTCTTTTAAAAGATGACAGCTGTGGCTCAGTTGGTAGTAAAGGCCTGCTGCCCGATCTGAAGCCAACAGGACCCGACGATATGGGTTGGGTTCGGGTGGGGTCGCACTTCTGGGTCTGGTGCTCAGGTCAGGCCGGATCGGACACTATCACCACCTCCAGTAAGTGACTTTTAATGTTAATTTACTTTTTGGACTTTAAAGGTAGTTTTATTAGTTATTTTAAGCTTGCGCAGGTAAGTAACAAAGTGAAAAACGGAAGGTAAGTTAACTAATGGTCGGGTTGGGCGCGGGAAAACAGTGGAAGTACTCGGGCCGGGTCAGATGGGGTTCTCTCGGGGTCGTTTCTCATTTGCAGACCCGAGCAGGCCTTTAGTTGGTAGCACTCTCCCCCTCTAAGTCAGAAGGTTGTGGGTTCAAGGTCGACCCCAGTGTCCTGAGCACAAAATCTGGGCTGACATCCCAGTGCAGTACAGAGGGAGGTGCCATCTGTTGATGAGACATTAAACTGAGGCCCTGTCTACTCTATAAGGCAGACATAAGATGCAATGAAGAAGAGCAGAAGTGTTACCCTGGTGTCCTGGCCAATATTTATTCCTCCATCAACATCTGGCCATTATCACATTGCTGTTTGTGGAAGCTTGCTGTGTGCAAATTAGCTGTCCCGTTTCCTACATCATAATTACTACACTTCAAAAAGTATATCATTACTGTAAATCTCTTTGGGACATCCTGAGGTCCTGAAAGACGTATAAATTTAAGTTTTTGTTTCTTGATATGCAGCAACTGAGCAGCAACCTCCTAGACTGCAAGCCTCTCTTTCAAATTTTCATTAAAATTTGATTATCTCCTTAAATTTCAGGAAAATGTTCCCTTCTTGAGTTCTTGAAATAGCAAGTCATATCAATTTATCTTCCATCAATTACAGCTTCAGAAACAAATGATACCCAGGCTTGGTGTTTTCACATTCCAGACAGAATGCTTGCAATTACATTTGGAGGTAATTCCCAGATCCCCCCCCTCACTCAGCACACCTGTCATGGAAGATAAGTTACCTTTGAAAGGCAAAGTCTTTCGTCCAAAGCATCTCCATGCTGTAACGTTTGATGTCTGCATATAGTCTTAAATTTTTACAACTGCTGGATCTCTTGCTATACCAACACGTTTTTTTAAAGGCTGTTTAGGAACTCTCCAAAGCCATTTTTATGTCGAAGAACTATTTTTGGTAATCCTGCACTATCAACATTCTGGCAGTCCTAAAAACCATGATTCCGATGAAGGTTCACTGACCTGAAATGTTAACTCTGCTTCTCTCTGCACATATGCTGCCAGACCTGCTGAGTATTTCCAGCATTTCTGGTTTTTATATGCTAAAAATCATGGTCCCTTATTTAAAAGAAAAACCGAGAATCCATTATGGCGCTTCTTGAGAGCCCAAGGCGTGAATTTGTCAATACATGATTTCCTTCTGTTACCTTGGCGAAATATCCACTCAATTTAATAATGGTCACTATATAAATTTACATTCAAAACAAAAAATGGTAAATTAAAAACAGCTGTCGATGGGAAGGGCTAACTGCTTTGCATGCTTATAAATTGCATGACTTCACGTAATTTTTTTAAAATTCCCAAATGAAAAGGAGGCAAACTCCGTTTTACTTTTTTTAAAGTCATTGTACTTCAGAATTTCCTTCGACATTAACTTTTCGGTTGGTTAGAACAGTCCAGTTACAAGCTGGCTCCTGATTGTTGCCATTGTGATAGCAATTTCACTGATTTTCAAATCATTAAACACTTAAATTCAAAACATCCAAATTTTATAAATTCTCTGATCTATATATCCTTATTTCTTCTACTTGGCTGAGACATACAAAGACTTCAGCTGACTGAGATTTTTTTTGTTAAATTCTCCTGCCCCTTTAACTGCTGTTTTGGCCTTGCAGCGGTGGGTTTTTTCTTGGCGGAGGGAAATCATGCTGAGGGCCTGCTGCAGCATTAATGACCCTGACCCAGGGAAATGAGTTGAGGTTGGGGCGGAATTGAGGAGCAGGTACTCCAGGGGCACTACGCTACTCATAGTGGATACTCTAGCCCAATATAGTGAAGAAAGAGGAGAAGACGACTTGCATTTATTTGGTGCTTTTCACAAACACCAGACATCTCAGCCAATGAAGTAAAAGTGTGGTCACTGTTGTAATGTCGGAAACGCGACTCACAGCAAACTTGCGCAAACAGCAATCTGATAATGGCATTTTTTTTGTGATGTTGGTTGAGGTATTCAAAAGCATGAGGGGTCTGGACAGAGTAGATAGGGAACAACTGTTCCCACTGGTGGAAGGATTGAGAACAAGAGGGCACAGGTTTAGGGTAATTGGCAAAATGGAGACATAAGGAAAAACCTTTTCACGCAGTGAGTGGTTGGGATCTGGAATGCACTGCTTGAGAGTGTGGTGGAGGCAGGTTCAATCAAGGCATTTAAGAGAGAGTTGGATTATTATCTATTAAAGGAAGAATGTGCAGGGCTACAGGGAGAAGGCGGGGGAGTGGCACTAGGTGAATTGTTCCTTCGGAGAACCAACACAGACGTGACTGGTCGAATGGCATCCTTCTGTGCTGTAACAATTCTGTGAATAAATATTGGCCAGCACACTGGGGTAATTCCCTTGCTCTTTAAAATAGCGCATTGGAATCTTTTACATCCACGTGAGAGGGCAGACAGGGCCTCGGTTTAACGTCTCATCGGAAAGATAGCACCTCCAACAGTGCAGCACTCTTTCAGGCCTATACCTGATTGTAAGCCTAGATTTTTATTCTGAGGTCCTGAAATAGGACTTGAACCAGAAACCTTCTGACTTGGAGGCCAGAGTGCTGCCAACTGAGCCATGGCAGACATTTAAAAACTATACAAACAATCAAGCCAATATCTCCGTCTCTGCTGTGCTTTATTAACATCACACACGCTTAGGATAATTTTCTGTGAAATATTTTGCAATGAATATAAACTTCATGCCAAAATCAGATAAAGCCCAATTTTTATTTGGTCATGAAATTCGATTGAATTTTGTGTGCTTAATAGTACCCATCGTCATAAATTTTCAAAAATCAGTTTAAAGAAAACTGAAGTCCTGCATCGGCCTGCACCCCAAGAAGAATATAGATCACCAAGCATCGTCATCGAGGGAACCGAGCTGAATGCCATCAAGCAATTTACTTATTTGGGGAGCGTTATCTCGTTTGCAACCATAGACAAGGAAGTGGACAATAGGCTGTGAAAAGCAAACAGTACATTCGGCAGACTCTACAAATGTGTCTGGAGCAACCACAGCCTCCGACCACGGACCAAACTTAAAACAAAGTGACCAAAACCAAGCCGTAGTCCTCACCACCCTTCTGTATGGTGGCGAGTCATGGCTCCTTTACCACAATCATGTACACCTTCTAGAGCGCTTTCATCAGCGCTGCCTCCGCAGCATCCTCAAGATCCACTGGCAGGACCACATAACAAACATTGAAGTCCTGGGAACAGCCAACAGCACCAGCATCAAAGCCATCCTCCTGCAAAGCCAACTGCGTTGGGTGGGTTATGTTGCCCGGAAGGATGACCGTTGCCTGCCCGAGATCGTGTTGTATGGAGAGCTGACCACTGGTAAAAAGAACAGAGGGGTCCCATGCAAACTTTTCAAGGACTCCCTGAAGATGTCTCTCTCTCTCTCTCTGCCACATAAACCATCACCAGTGGGAAGTGCAGGCCATAGATGGTGATGCCTGGAGATGCTACATCAGGAGAGGTATAGACATCTTTGAGCGAAGAACCAGCATGAAAGAGAAAAGGAGGAGAAGGATAGATCCAATTGCCCCCAACAGTGACTACACCTTCACTTGTACCAGCTGTGGGAGAATCTGCCGGTCACAGATAGGCCTGACTAGCCACCAGTAGGCCTGCAACCGATGAGTACAACCTTCCCAAAATCTTTGTCTGTGCAGAATTGCCAAGACATGTCATGTAATATGTCTGTGTTGGTGTGGATGCAGGCAAGTTTAAAATAGCAGCATTCTTGCAACTTCATTTCACCAAGACCACCATCTTATTGTTCGTTCTGGCCATCATTTAATCAGAAAGCAAAAATAACTGAAATAATCTGTATGCAAAAAGTGTCCTAACATTTGTGCTTACACAGTTTGTACAGAATAAGATGGGCAGTAGTAGTAGCAGTAGCAGTGTGTATGTACAAGAAAATATTATCACAGATATGGAGCAGACATTACAGACAATAGTATAAACTGGTCAACTCCATTCAAATCGCCTGTGCAGGATAGATCACTAAGATGACGTCCTGGTCTGAATGTAAATATGGTATTGCACTGAAACAGGCTGCTCAACTGAGTGCACTTGATTGTTCGAACATAAATTTCTCAAAATAGCTATGAACTAAGCTGAAACCATTCTACATACAAACAGCATCAACTTCAATCCTCTAATCTCTAGCCAAAGTCACTTTGTGATCCTGTGAAGTAATTTGAATTTAAATGATCATAGATTTAGGGTAATCATGTTGGAACCCAAACGAGAACTTGTAGACAAAAGAAACATTAAATTAAAGCCATTTAGCTGAACCAGCTTGCGACTTCCCCCCAGACCATGTGTAAACTGTTCTATTTAACTCTTTGTGTTTTGCATAAAAAAGACAAATTTATCAGGGTTAATCTTGTCAGGGTTATATTCGAAGGTCAGGAATATGTTACAGAGGATTCAAAGAAGTTAGATATACGTCAGGCTGGTTAGTAAATAATTCTACTTCATAAAGAGTTTTACTATATGCCAGCATTTTCAGTTCGTGCTGTTTATAATTTATCGACAAATAAATTATGCAAAAAAATTGAAAACATAGCTTGCATATATACAATTATTTTTTCATTTAATATTTCAAAGGAAGCTAGCAAGTGTACGAGTTCCTCCGATCATTCAGTGCATAAATGGTACCCAGCTTGATGGACCAGTACCGATTTAGGCTGGGCTGCAATGTCACAAAGAACAGCACAGCACAGGAACAGGCCATTCAGCCCTCCTGCGCCAATCTTGATGCCTGTCTAAACTAAAACCTTCTGCACTTCCGGGGTCCGTATCCCTCTATTCCCATCCTATTCATGTATTTGTCAAGATGCCTCTTAAATGTCGCTATCGTACCTGCTTCCACCACCTCCCCCGGCAGCAAGTTCCAGGCGCTCACCACCCTCTGTGTAAAGAACTTGCCTCACACATCCCCTCTAAACTTTTCCCCTCGCACCTTAAACCTATGTCCCCTAGTAACTGACTCTTCCACCCTGGGAAAAAGCTTCTGACTATCCACTCTGTCCATGCCGCTTATAACTTTGTAAACCTGTATCATGTCGCCCCTCCACCTCCGTCGTTCCAGTGAAAACAATCTGAGTTTATCCAGTCTCTCCTTATAGCTACTGCCGTCCAGACCAGGCAACATCCTGGTGAACCTCTTCTGTCCCCTCTCCAAAACCTCCACGTCCTTCTGGTAGTGTGGCGACCAGAATTGCACTCGATATTCGAAGTGTGTCCTAACTAAGGTTCTGTGCAGCTGCAGCCTGACTTGCCAATTTTTATACTCTGTGCCCCGACCGATGAAGGCAAGCATGCCGTATGCCTTCTTGACTACCTTATCCACCTGCGTTGCCACTTTCAGTGACCTGTGGACCTGTACGCCCAGATCTCTCTGTCTGTCAATACTCCTAAGGGTTCTGCCATTTACTGTATACTTCCCACCTGTATTCGATCTCCAAAATGCATTACCTCACATTTGTCCGGATTAAACTCCATCTGCCATTTCTCCGCCCAAGTCTCCAACTGATCTCTATCCTCTGACAATCCTCATCACTATCCGCAACTCCACCAATCTTTGTGTCGTCCGCAAACTTACTAATCAGTTCAAATAGTCACCTCAAATAGTCTGCTTACACTCACTGAATTCAAGTCTGAAGAGAGCTATAGAGGTCACACATTGAAGAGTCGGAATCGCCTATGAAATCAAACCACACATGCACCTTGGGAAGAGGAACATTCAACCCTTGGAGCCTGTTCTGCCATTCAGTTAGATTATAGACGATCTGCATTTTAACTCCATCTACCTGCCTTGGTTCTGTAACCCTTAATACCATTTCCTAACTCAAATCTATCAATCTGTTTTGAAATTTTCAATTGATTTAGCCTCAAAAGCTTTTGGGGGGGGGAGTGTTCCAGATTTCCATCCTTTTGTGTGCAGCAGTGCTCCCTGACATCATTTCTGAATGGCCAAGCTCTAATTTTAAGTTTATACTTGTTTTGGACACTTCCACCAGAAGAAATAGTTTCTGATGAAGGGTCAGTGACCTGAAACGTTAACTTTGCTTCACTTTCTATAGATGCTGCCAGACCTGCTGAGTATTTCCAGCATTTCTTGTTTTAGTTTGGAATAGTTGCTCTCTCGCTCTTTCGCTCTTTCTACTCTTATTAACTTCTTTAAGCATCTTAACACTTGAATTAGACCACCCCTTAATTTTCTATATTCAAAGGAATACAAGTCTCGTCTATGCAACCTTTTCTCCTCACTTAACCTTTTTTAGCTCTGGTATCCCCAGTTTGGTAAATCTGTGCTGTCCCCCCTCCAAGGTCAATATATTCTTCCTGAAGTGCAGTGCCCAGAACGGAATGTAGTACTCTTAATAGGGTGAAACCAGAGCTTTACATAACAGTAACAATTTCCACCGCTTTGTATTCCAGCCTCTTGAATTAAAGGCCAACATTCCATTTGCCTTTTCACTTACTTTTCATAGCTGCTCACTAGCTTTCAGTGATTTCTATACTTAGACCCCTAAATCTTTCTGCTCATCCACAGTTACTAGCTTCTCACCATTTAGAAAATTACCTGATGCATTGTTTTTAGGTCTGAAGTGGATGAACTTGCATTTTCCCATGTTGAACGCCATCTGACACTGTTTTGCCCACTCACCTTCATCCATCGATGTCTCTTTGTAACCTTCTGGTCCCATCTGCAGTACTGTACCACCTAACCTGGTGTCATGAGCAAACTTTGATATGCAGCTCTGTATCCTTCATTTAAGATAATAAGCTCAACAAAATTATACTGATATAAATATGGTGAAAAGCTGCTTATTCCTATTTTGTCTCCTCCCTATCTTCTGATGGAAGGTCATTGACCTGAAACACTAACTCCGTTTCTCTCTCCACAGATGCTGTGTGATGTGCTGAGGGTTTCCAACATTTTCTGTTCTTATTTCAGATTTCCAACATCTGTAGTTATTTGCTTTTGCTTTACCCATGTCAGTAGGTTGCCTCCGATTCCATGTGTACTCATTTTTGTTAAGTCTTTTATGTGGAACCTCATCAAATGCCTTCTGGAAGACTGTATAAATAACATTCATACATAGATGCTTTTAATCACATTAGTTATTTTCTCAAAAAATGCAAGTAGGTTCATTAGACATGACTTCTCTTTGGCCTCCTTGTCTCGAGGTAAGCGCCTGGAGGTGGTCAGTGGTTTGTGAAGCAGCACCTGGAGTGGCTATAAAGGCCAATTCTACAGTGACAGACTCTTCCACAGGCGCTGCAGACATGACTTAACCTTGACAAATCCATGCTGGCTCACTCTAATCAGTTCATGTTTGCCCAACTACTGTCCTAGGTTCTAGTAACTTCCTCACAAGAGACATTAGACTGACAGGCCTATAATTTCATAGTTTAACTCTCTTGCCCTCCTTAAATAATGGAGCGACATTGGCAATTTTCCAACCCAAAGGTAGATCCCTAGATCGAGAGAGTTTGAAAAATCATGACTAAAACCACCTGAAATTTCCTCACCTACTTCTTTTTAATATCTGGACCTGGTGATTTGGTTATCCTTAGTCTCAGTATTTTCTCCAATACCTTTTTTTAAAACCTACATTAAATATAGTAATCTAGTTCCGAAGAAGGGTCACTGACCTGAAACGTTAACTCTGCTTCTCTTTTCACAGATGCTGCCAGACCTGCTGAGTGGTTCCAGCATTTCTTGTTTTTATTTTATATTGTATTAAATCTAGTAAGTTCCTCCCTTGATTTTTTTACTTTTTCTTGTAAGTCTGGTACTTTATCATCTTCCTCTGTCGTAAAGACTGACACAGAGCAAGCAGACTTAGCAAGGACAGGAGAAAATTGTATGTGGGGTGGACTGTTAGTAAAAATATATCCAATTTCTCATTTGAATATACACCTGTAGGTAGCTAACTTATACGAAAACATTTATATTTTTAAAAGCAAAACAGTGTGGCACTGAATTTCTGTGATGTTCTCCCGCCTTGTGCTGTATCATCGACAGCATGTCAGCAGAAACCTGAATAAACGGCCACTTTTAGTCATTTCATCCAGGAGTTCTGTCGATTTCTGGCTAGACCTCCCTTTAGAAGTTCCAGGCATTTGTCACAGCTAGGGAACTGCATAGATAGTGGACAAGTTAAACTGGTTCTAGGAACAGTGATGGAGTAAAATAATCAGATACAGTTGTTTAATCCTGCTGCACATCTGTTTAGTAATTGCTCTTAGAGATGAGTATGTGGTGTGTTGTGCTATTTTTAGTAAGTGGGTCAGTGGTTAATGCCAAAGCTCCCTACAACTGTGGACTTGAGCTCAAGTTTTATCCATTGAGTCACATCAAGACCCAGGCAAAAATATCAAGAAGCTCCAACGTTAACTGCTAACCAGTTTGCATGCTCCACGTTAGTGCTAAGTTAATATGCTATGGATGAAATCATTGCTGAATGTTTATTTTATTGCAGTATTATCAAATTATGGATAACTGACCTAGATTACGAGGCAGTGACCAAATAAGGCTAACAAATGAGAGGTTTCAATAATGTAACAAAACATTAAGTATGAAGCCTGACTGATTTTTAACCATGATTTAAATCTGAATATTTCCCCTTGCTCGTCATAGGCCATGTTTTCTCAATGGCTAAACTTTCTACCAGCTGTAAGCTCTGTATGTTATATACCAGAAACTGCTGGGAGATTAAGGGTGGAGGTGTCCAGCCCTGCAGTTAAGTATGGACTGGATGTCAATAAAAGAGAAAGTATTTAAACATATGGTGGACTCTGGCTCGCTAAACATCATACGCATTTAAAGTGGATTCCTTTTGAAACACACAATTACTCTGTGCAGGTCAAATTAAGTGCCTAAAGTGAGTATCATTGTATTCGTTGTTAAAATTAACTGTATGATAGTAACACAACAGAAGCCATATACATGCTACACATCCACTAGGAATAGCTTTGATTTATTCATGTCAATCCTATCTCTCTTCTGGCCTTCAATTCACTTTGGCTCAGTTGAATCCAGTTTGACCCCAACACATCAGATTCACAACTAGATCAAGCTCATTAAACATACTGGCGGTAAAGTTCGTCTTGGCCGGAAAGCTTGGAAAATGTGTTGCTGATGTGCTATTGCCTGCTTTGTATTGCTGCCCAAGAGGAATTTCATCCCCACTCGGTCACAGTTCCAGGTAGAACTGAGGACTTGAATCAGCACCAAGCTTTTCCTCAGTTGTGGCTTGGATTTTAAGAACAGATAAATTTGCAGCATTGTCAAAACCACAGAAATACAATAGGAATGATGAGCAACAGCAATGCAGATTAGACTTTTTCTGTACTTCTAGGCAGTATTTAGTTTTTTGACAGTATGCAGCAGGGTATAAAATGCTACACAGGAACATTTTAGATGAACTAGCGTTCAGGTGCAGTGAATTAAAAGCAAAATACTGCGGATGCTGGAAATCTGAAATAAAAACAGGAAGTACTGTAAATACTCAGCAGGTCTGACAGCGGAGAGAGAAGCAGAGTTAACGTTTCAGGTCAGTGACCCTTCAGAACTGGCAAATATTAGAAATGTAAAAGGTTATAAGCAAGTAAAGTGGGGGTGGGGCAAGAAATAACAAAGGAGAAGGTGCAGATAGGACAAGGTCATGGGGCAAAGATATGTTAATGATGTGTTGAAAGACAAAGCATTAGTACAGAAAGGGTGTTAATGGACTGAATATTGAACAGCCACAAGTACGAACATGAAAAAAAACAGTGGGTAAGCAAACTGAACAAACTAAGATGAAATAAAATAAAATAAACACAAAACAAATATTAAAAATAAAAGTAAAATGGGGGGCCCGTCATGCTCAGAAATTATTGAACTCAATGTTCAGTCCGGCAGGCTGTAGTGTGCCTAATCGGTAAATGAGATGCTGTTCCTCGAGCTTGCGTTGATGTTCACTAGAACACTGCAGCAATCCCAGGGCAGAATTGTGAGCATGAGAGCAGGGGGGAGTGTTGAAATGGCAAGCAACCGGAAGCTCAGGGTCCTGCTTGCGGACTGAGCGGAGGTGTTCTGCAAAGCGGTCACCCAGTCTATGTTTGGTCTCCCCAGTGTAGAGGAGGCCACATTGTGAGCAGTGAATACAGTATACTACATTGAAAGAAGTACAAGTAAATAGCTGCTTCACCTGAAAGGAGGTGTTAGGGGCCTGGGATAGTGAGGAGAGAGGAGGTAAATGGGCAGGTATTACACCTCCTGCGATTGCCGGGGAAGGGGATGAGGTGGTGGGGGTAATGGAGGAGTGGGCAAGGGTGTCACGGAGGGAATGATCCCTTTGGAATGCTGACAGTGGAAGGGAGGGGAAGATGCATTTGGTAGTGGCATCATGCTGGAGGTGGCGGAAATGGCGGAGGATGATCCTTTGGATATGGAGGCTGATTGGGTGGAAAGTGAGGACAAGGAGAACCCTGTTACGGTTCTGGGAGCGAGGGGCAGGGGTGAGGGTAGAGGTGTGCAGGAAATGGGCCGGGCACGGCTGAGGGCCTTGTCAACCACAGTGCGGGGGAGCCCTCTGTTGAGGAAAAAGGAAGACATATCAGAAGCACTGACATGGAAGTTGGCATCATCAAAGCAGATGCATCGGAGTTGGAGAAACTGGGAGAATGGAATGGAGTCCTTACAGGAGACAGGGTGTGACCAGAGATGGAGACCGAGAAGTCGAGGAAGGGAAGGGAAGTGTCGGAGATGGACCATGTAAAGGCGAGAGAAGGGTGGAAGTTAGAAGCAAAGTTGATCAAGTTTTCCAGTTTGGGGCGGGAGCAGGAAACTGCACCGATTACAGTCATCAATGTACCGGAAAAAGAGTTGGGGGAGGGGGCCTAAGTAGGACTGGAACAAAGAATGTTCGACATATCTCACAAAAAGACAGACATAACTAGGACCCATGTGGGTACCAATAGCAACATCTTTTACTTGAAGGAAGTGAGTGGAGTTGAAGGAGAAGTTGTTCAATGTGAGAACAAGTTCAGCCAGGCGGAAGAGGGTGGTGGTGGATGGGGACTGGTTGGGCCTCTGCGAGCCCTCAAACCATCTTGGTGGGGGTTGAAGGTGTAGAGAGATTGGACGTCCATAGTGAAGAGGAGGCGGTTGGGTCCAGGAAACTGGAAATTGTCAAAATGACGTAGGGCGTTCGAAGAGTCACAGATGTAGGTGGGAAGAGACTGGACCAGCGGAGAGAAGATAGAGTCAAGATAGGATAGGCTGCCTACTAATATCCATTATAAATCCACCGACTCCCATAGCTACTTGGACTACACTTCTTCACACCCTGCCTCCTGTAAGGACTCCATTCTATTCTCCCAGTTTCTCCGTCTCCGATGCATCTGCTCTGATGATGCTACCTTCCATGACAGGGCTTCTGATATATCTTCCTTTTTCATCAACCGAGGGTTCCCCCCCCACTGTGGTTGACAGGGCCCTCAAACGTGTCCGGCCCATTTCCCGCACCTCTACCCTCACCCCTTCCCCTCCCTCCCAGAACTGTATCAGGGTTCCCCTTGTCCTCACTTCCCACCCCATCAGCCTTCATATCCAAAGGATCATCCTCCGCCATTTCCGCCACCTCCAGCGTGATGCCACTACCAAACGCATCTTCCCCTCCCTTCCCCTGTCAGCATTCCGAAGGGATCATTCCCTCCATGACACCCTGGTCCACTCCTCCATTACCCCCACAGCACCTTCCCCTGCAATCTCAGGAGGTGTAATACCTGCCCATTTACCTCCTCTCTCCTCACTATCCCAGGCCCCTAACACCTCCTTTCAGGTGAAGCAGCGATTTGCTTGTACTTCTTTCAATGTAGTATACTGTATTCACTGCTCACAATGTGGTCTCCTCTACACTGGGGAGACCAAAAGTAGACTGGGTGACCGCTTTGCAGAACTACTCCGCTTAGTCCGCAAGCAGGACCCTGAGCTTCCGGTTGCTTGCCATTTCAACACTCCCCCCTGCTCTCATGCTCACATCTCTATCCTGGGCTTGCTGCAGTGTTCCAGTGAACATCAACACAAGCTCGAGGAACAGCATCTCATTTACCGATTAGGCACACTACAGCCTGCCGGACTGAACATTGAGTTCAATAATTTCAGAGCATGATGGGCCCCCCATTTTACTTTTATTTTAGTTACTTTTTTCTTTTTCCTTTTATATTTTTTTTTGTGTTTATTTTATTTCATAGTTTGTTCAGTTTGCATACCCACTGTTTTTTCCATGTTAGTACTTGTGGCTGTTCAATTTTCAGTCCGTTAACACCCTTGCTGTACTAATGCTTTGTCTTTCAACACACCATTGACATATCTTTGCTAAATGACCTTCTGGTCTATTGTGACCTCGTCCTATCAACACCTCCTTTGTTATCTCTTGCCCCACCCCCGCTTTACTTGCTTATAACCTTTTACATTTCTAATATTTGCCATTTCTGAAGAAGGGTCACTGACCTGAAACGTTAACTCTGCTTCTCTCTCCACAGATGCTGCCAGACCTGCTGAGTATTTCCAGCATTTCTTCCTTTTATTTCAGGTGCAGTGATCCTTTAAGCATTTTAATCCTGTTGATAGCTGTGGTTGGCTTTTCATTTTGTGCATCTGGGTGATCACGCAGGCATCAAGATCTGTATGTGGGTCAACCCAATGTCAAGACTAAACAGCAAAGAACAAGACTGTCGCTATACTCCCAATCATACAGGAGGCGGTGACTGAACTTTGAAAAATAAAATGCTATAGCAAATTCTCCTGAACTGGCAAAGCCGGCTTCATTTTGAAAAACGTATATGCCATGCACAACGTTAAGGGTGTAGTTTCAGCATCTAATGTGGATATGTGCAGTTTCTGATGGAAGAAACCAAATATGAGTGTTGGTCAAGGCTGGGATTAGAGATTGCACATTGGAAGCTGACCGTTTGACACTCTGCTGTTGTAGGTATTGGCATTATCTATTATTCCTGGGCACAAAGTATAGTAGTTGAATTAAAAAATAATGTTTTCAGTTCAAGTGGGAAAGGACATATACCAGCCAAGAGTGTTCCTGGAGGTCTAGACATTTGAAAATGCCTTAGAAATAACAGCTTTAGTTATGCATATCCCGGTGTTTAAAATTAGAATTGCTGTTCAATGCTTTATGGCCGTTTGTCTGAAATTCCTCTCTCCGTTATTTGATTAGGTGGTGATAAGCTATTTATTTGAATAGGTTACTGCTGACCCTACAATAGCAGATAGGAATTTCAGAGAAATGTGCTAATAGTAGGAATAATGGGGCGGCGCAGTGGTTAGCACCGCAGCCTCATAGCTCCAGCGACCCGGGTTCAATTCTGGGTACTGCCTGTGTGGAGTTTGCAAGTTCTCCCTGTGTCTGCGTGGGTTTCCTCCGGGTGCTCCGGTTTCCTCCCACAGCCAAAAGACTTGCAGGTTGATAGGTAAATTGGCCATTATAAATTGCCCATAGTATAGGTAGGTGGTAGGAGAATATAGGGACAGGTGGGGATGTGGTAGGAATATGGGATTAGTGTAGGATTAGTATAAAATGGGTGGTTAATGGTCGGCACAGACTCAGTGGGCCGAAGGGCCTGTTTCAGTGCTGTATCTATAAATCTAAATCTAAAATCTAATGGGTATGTACATCCCACAGCATAATTTATTTAGGAGGTACAATTCTATGTTCAATTGAAATAAATACCTTCTGTCATGCTAGGCCCCCATCTGCCATGAATGAGGCACTTTAATTTTGACTTGAACATTGATTTTAAGCTGTTCCTGGAGCGAGGAAATGACTTGTTAAACAGATCAGCCGTGGCTGGAAAATACATTTGCTTATTAAAAGATGGTGCTTGTGTAGACAGAGGATAATTCCCTGACACATTCAACCCACGATGGATGTTGATCACTGGACAGTGAGGGGGTGGGGAAGCACATTTCAGGGCCTGCTGGGGTGATGCAATCCACAGGGGCCAGGACCAGCTTGTCACATGACTAACTGGCTGTTCCAGGGTTTTCTTTTGAACTAGCCACAAAGAGTTTGAACTGGAAAAGACTGTATGCTCCTGGACTGAGAAGATCTCTCCTGTCTGCTCCCTTCTCTTTCTCACAAGCCTCTGAATCCACCGAAGACACATGAACCTCAAGAGAGAAAAGTCTCCTACAGTGAACAGGTTTAAGAAGAATACTGGGCCCCAACAAAAAGCAAGATCTACCTACAATTAAGGATACTACAGTGAGCTCGAAGACCCGTAACAAAAACTCTTCAGATATTGCCTCAAATTTTTCCACTTTATTTTTCTTCTCTTATCTGTCTCTATTTGCATGTGTGTATCACGTATGCATGCTAGCGTGGGCACGTCGTGTATCCGTAGGCGTCAACCTTCTTTAAACCTAAGAAAACCTGTTTGTGCTAGTTTCTTTGCCTTATAATTGGAAAGCGGTGAACAAGGATTCACCAAGGGGGAGCTAAAAACACAGTATGTTTACCTGTTATGGTAAGACCAGGTGAATGCTGAGAGGGATCCCTAGACACCTTTCTCACCTGGTCCTAACACTTCAAACACATAGGACTGACATTGATAGAGTGCAAACCTGGTGGATCTATCTGGGGGAGGAGAGAGGACCTGTTGGTTCTATGTGCCATTAATGTTCTGTCCTAACTTCCACCAGAAATCTAAGATGGAAAGTTGGTGCTGGAATCTTCAAGGATGAAATGTTGCTTTAGTGTATTGTTATTTAGAGAGTCATTACTTTGGAGTGGGCTTTTGGGAAAATTTTATGCAATTGGATCCTTCTGGGCATTAGTGGGAGATACCATTAATATTAGTCAACATGCATTGTGCTGTTGCAATGCAAAGTTAATAGATGCTCTCTTTCAGCATGCCTCTGCATGCAAACTACTCAGCAGTGCCAGTAGAACAGGTATTTGTCTGTGTGTGAGATTACCTGAGTACCATTGGTTGCGTTCACATCACTATTCATGGACCTTCCCACTATATAAATGTTACTCCTGGACTGGGGTCTGCTTCAAATGATATGAGGGATGCAGTGTGCTGCGGTTGGGGTTGCAGCTGTGTGGGACTTGGCTGCATTAAACAAAAAACAACAGCATCTGCCACAACTACATCCAATCCAACGTCAGAACCAATTATTTAATCTCCCAAATATTGCCTGCCACCATTCTTCCATAACTGCCCTAATCCATGCTTTTATCAACTTGAAGCTTGACATTGTAATACTCTTCTTGTCAGCCTACTAATTTCCACCTTCACTACATAAAAATGCTAAGACTAATGTTCTCACATGCTTTAAAGCTAACATCCCAGTGATGTGTCCTTAAAACAAGACTTGTGTTTATATGGTGCCTTTCGTGACCTCAGCATATCCTGAAGTACTTTGCAGCCAAAGGAAGAGGTACAGTAGCCTAGTGGTTATGTTGGAATAATAACAGAAAATTCTGGAAATACTCGGTCCAACAGCATCTGTGCAGAGGGAAATGGAGTTAATGTTTCAGGTCACTGACCATTAGTCAGAACATCACTCCTACTGAGAGCTATTGTCATCTGAAGGCTGCTCAGAAAGAGACTGTTCTAATATGTCTTCCTCTTTTTCTCTAGTTGAACCATAGGAAGCAGAACCAGGCTTATACTCACCCCTACTTCACAGTGCAAAATGTCACTCATTCTATTCCTCTGATGTACCAGGTCAGATTCATCCACCCCAGACAGTGAGGTATAGTCCAGTGCGCTGGGTGAGACACTGGCATAAGTGAGCTCGGTCATATAATGATAACAAAGGAAGAGGTGAAACATGCTGTCTGGAGGACCAGCTTCTGTTGCATCTTGGCTGATGAGCTTGGACGGCTGGACCACGTGGAACCAGTTATTAAAAGAGGGATGCTTTTTATGCAGTCACTGGCGACCATGCATTGCAATGCGCTGTCAAAGGTGGCTCGGATTAGCACAAATGCAGATGATTTTGCAACATTGCAGACCATTGTGGGATGTGTGACAACTCCAGGAATATTTCTAGAAGTGCTTCCACACCAGAGGTCCTAAGGACAGTCGTTCTTCCCATTAACCTCCTGTCGAGGTGCAATGCTCGGTCATTTTTGTAGGAGAGAAAAGCACAGCTGTTGGATAAGTTCACTCCTGTTCAAACTCTTCAAAAAAAAAAAGTTCCTCACACATTTTTGTGACAGCAGTACTCCTTTTAAAGAACCAAGGCAGTGCAAAAAATTAATAATTTAAAGGGAGTGTTTGAAAATTGACAGATTTTATAAACTGTAATTGTGTTCCACATCTCCTTTAATGGTAATATATGTTTCAGAGTGAATTCAACCAGTGCAGAAATGTATGCATGCTGTTGGGCAGAAACAAATTATATAGTCGAGTTCACAATATATAGCCTGGCAAGTTGTGCTTTGCATAATTAATTTTCTGGTAAAAATGCACAGAAATGTCTTCCTCCCCACCTTCCCCAACAATTTTTCCTCGCAAAATTCATTGCTAATTATGTTTGTTGACATTAGAAGGTTGTGTCAGCCATTTTCTAAGTGTCTTAAATCAGGATGAAGGTTTTAATTAAGCAGCATCCAAACTAATCCAAATGAACCTACTTTACTCTATTTGCACAACCTATTTAAATTTCAATTAATGAAATTCTAACTAGGCTAATGAAATTCAAATTGCTTCCTCAAAGTGAAGGATGGTCATTATTTATGTAGTGGATGAGGGGTGGGACGTAGATAATTCTGCATCTATATTATCATGTCATTGTTTATAGCAACTCCAACCTAAATGGTAGAACTGCAGTTTAATTGAGTTTTCCCTCAGAGCCTGCATAGAGAGTCACTGCAGGCATGACTTTCCCCACAGTGCTGCTAGCAGAAAACGTAAGTGCCTGCTACCGGTAAGGCTGAAGAATGAATGCTGCCATTTCTTCGGCTCCAGATGTGTTGAGCACTTAGCCTGTTTGTAGATACCAACACACTGGTTTCTAAATTGCTGATCTGCACAGACCTGCTGCAGTTACTGAGGATCAGCAGCCAGAAAACAAAGTTGTGATTGCAATTTTAAGTAACTGAGCGGGTCCAGGCACCTTTGTTTTTTGACCTGGCAGTAATGCTTTGAATTCAGTTCCACACTTGAGCACATTCTTCAGCTAGATGCAGTTCTCTGTATAAGCCAATTTTGAGAATGTTCACAGACACACTAACTTTTGCCCCACTGATCAGGTCTTGGCAGAGCAAAGTTCAAAAAGAGACCTGTAACCTTTATGATCCACTCTTAGATGTATTTTGCAGTCTTTCGCTTTTGCTCCTGTGAGCCTCTTGGAGCACACTCGTAAGATGGAAAACCATTTTCAGTGCATACCACTGTTGTAATCATTCTCCCTTATGTCCTGGTCAATATTTTTTAGTCATATTGGTGGACGAATACAGATTAGCTGATCATTAGCATGTAGATTATTTGTGGGAACTTGCTGTGTGCAAATTGGCTGCCACATTTCTTAAGTAATGGCTGTGAAGCACTTGGATGTCCTGAAGTCATGAAAGACACTATATAAGTGTAAATTCATTATTTGCTTCTTATAGATGAATTTCATTGTCAACGTCGAACAAGTATTAAGCAGGAAAAAAATGACGGGAGCCCACCCTACCTGAGCCAGCCAGCTCTGAGTAGAAGAAACTCAAAAAAACAGAATAAATTCATAAATCATAAAATTAAAGTTGAAGTCTGGGGTTGGAGCTCTTGAGAAATTCTTGATGATGACACTAAAGCTTGTTACACTGTTAAATTTATTATTTATTACAGCAGCTTAAATTGATGTAAACTGAGAAATTAAATGGGCATTCATGGAGGTAATGATCATAACTTAGATTAGTATGGAACCACTGTGGCACAATATTGTATGCACACTGTGTTTGCATATCTGCATACTTTAATCATTGCTGTAAATCAGTTTCTGCAGGTATTCAAGTTCTAATCCTATATTCGCATAAATGTTAATTGCATTGTGGGGGGCCATAATTTGGCTGAGTTGTTAGTCCATACTGTGACAGAAACCACAGCTGCTAAAATGAAACACATTAATTTTGTCATATGGAACATTATTATTTGAACGTTTACTGGACATAGAAATAACTTGTTTAAAAAGACCACAGAACAGTGGCTGAAAACATGGCTGCACATTTGCATTCTAAAGGACAGTTGCATGGAGAGACAATGAGACAACGATCCAGTTAGCCAGATGGGCGTTGTCAGTAGTGGTGATCAAGAGACATTGAGGGTCATTGAATGTGGAAGAGCCAGCATTATATGCTCTTCCCCGCCCCCGCACTGCCCTGAGCACTGAGTGTGTTTGGTAAGCTGTGGGGAATCCACAAACCTTGCAGGCGAGTCAGTTTCAAGAAAAAAAAACTAGTCACATGACTAACTTGGCCAACCTGGAGTTAATTGAATTGTGCTCACAGAACAGTTTTTGTATAAAAGACTTCAATTAAACTTCAAGGAGGAAGGTCTCCCTCTCTCTCCCCCTCTCTCCCCCTCTCTCCCCCTCTCTCTCCCCCTCTCTCTCCCCCTCTCTCTCCCCCTCTCTCCCCCTCTCTCTCCCCCTCTCTCTCCCCCTCTCTCTCCCCCTCTCTCTCCCCCTCCCTCTCCCCCTCTCTCTCCCCCTCCCTCTCCCCCTCTCTCTCCCCCTCTCTCTCCCCCTCCCTCTCCCCCTCTCTCTCCCCCTCTCTCTCCCCCTGTCTCTCCCTCTCTCTCTCCCTCTCTCTCCCCCTCTCTCTCCCCCTCTCTCTCCCCCTCTCTCTCCCCCCCTCTCTCTCCCCCTCTCTGTCTCCCCCTCTCTGTCTCCCCCTCTCTGTCTCCCCCTCTCTGTCTCCCCCTCTCTGTCTCCCGTCTCTGTCTCCGTCTCTCCCCCTCTGTCTCCCCCTCTCTCCGTCTGTCTCCCCCTCTCTCCGTCTGTCTCCCCCTCTCTCCGTCTGTCTCCCCCTCTCTCCGTCTGTCTCCCCCTCTCTCCGTCTGTCTCCCCCTCTCTCCGTCTGTCTCCCCCTCTCTCCGTCTGTCTCCCCCTCTCTCCGTCTGTCTCCCCCTCTCTCCGTCTGTCTCCGTCTCTCTCCGTCTGTCTCCGTCTCTCTCTGTCTGTCTCTCTCTCCCTCTCTCCGTCTGTCTCTGTCTGTCTCTCTCTCCCTCTCTCCGTCTCTCCGTCTCTCTGTCTGTCTCTCTCTCCCTCTCTCCGTCTCTCTGTCTGTCTCTCTCTCCCTCTCTCCGTCTCTCCGTCTGTCTCTGTCTGTCTCCGTCTCTCCGTCTCTCCGTCTCTCTCTGTCTCTCTCTCTGTCTCTCTCTCTGTCTCTCTCTCTCTGTCTCTCTCTCTCTGTCTCTCTCTCTCTGTCTCTCTCTCTGTCTCTCTCTCTCTGTCTCTGTCTCTCTGTCTCTGTCTCTGTCTGTGTCTCTGTCTCTGTCTGTCTCTCTGTCTCTGTCTGTCTCTCTGTCTCTCTGTCTCTCTGTCTCTCATGCAAAGTTCCAGGGACCCACAGAAGTAACTCAAGCCTCAAGACAGAAGACTCCTGCAGCCTTCTGGTACCAGCTAAACAAGTTTAAAAGTGTGCACTGGACCCCAACAAGAACTGCAAGACTGAACAAAGAACAGTACAGCACAGGAATAGGCCATTCGGCCCTCCAAGCCTGCGCAAATCTTGACGCCTGCCTAAACTAAAATCTTCTGCACTTCCGGGGATCGTATCCATCTATTCCCATCCTATTCATGTATTTGTCAAGATGCCTCTGAAATGTCTCTATGGTACCTGCTTCCACCACTTCCCCCGGCAACAAGTTCCAGGCACTCACTACCCTCTGTGTAAAGAACTTGCCTCACACATCCCCTCTAAACTTTTCCCCTCTCACCTTAAACCTATGTCCCCTAGTAACTGACTCTTCCACCCTGGGAAAAAGCTTCTGACTATCCACTCTGTCCATGCCGCTTATAACTTCGTAAACTTCTATCATGTCGCCCCTCCACCTCCGTCGTTCCAGTGAAAAACTCCGAGTCTATCCAACCTCTCCTCGTAGCTAATGCCCTCCAAACCAGGCAACATCCTGGCAAACCTCTTCTGTACCCTCTCCAAAGCCTCCACGTCCTTCTGGTAGTGTGGCGACCAGAATTGCACACAATATTCTAAATGTGGCCGAACTGAAGTTCTGCACAGCTGTAGCATGACTTGCCAATTTTTATACTCTATCCCCCGACCGATGAAGGCGAGCATGCCGTATGCCTTCTTGACTACCCTATCCACTTGCGTTGCCACTTTCAGTGACCTGTGGACCTGTACGCCCAGATCTCTCTGCCTGTCAATACTCCTAAGGGTTCTGCCATTTACTGTATACCTCCCACCTGCATTAGACCTTCCAAAATGCATTACCTCACATTTATCCGGATTAAACTCCATCTGCCATTTCTCCGCCCAAGTCTCCAACCGATCTATATCCTGCTGTATCCTCTGCCAATCCTCGTCACTGTCCGCAACTCCACCAATCTTTGTGTCGTCCACAAACTTACTAATCAGACCAGCTACATTTTCCTCAATCATTTATATATACTACAAACAGCAAAGGTCCCAGCACTGATCCCTGTGGAACACCACCAGTCACATCCCTCCATTCAGAAAAGCACCCTTCCACTGCTACCCTCTGTCTTCTATGACCAAGCCAGTTCTGTATCCATCTTGCCAGCTCCCCTCTGATCCCGTGTGACTTCACCTTTTGCACCAGTCTGCCATGAGGGACCTTGTCAAAGGCTTTACTGAAGTCCATGTAGATAATAGCCACTGCCCTTCCTTCATCAATCATCTTCGTCACTTCCTCAAAAAAACTCAATCAAATCAGTGAGACATGACCTCCCCTTCACAAAACCATGCTGCCTCTTGCTAATAAGTCCATTTGTTTCCAAATGGGAGTAAATCCTGTCCCAAAGAATCCTTTCCAATAATTTCCCTACCACTGACGTAAGGCTCACCGGCCTATAATTTCCTGGATTATCCTTGCTACCCTTCTTAAACAAAGGAACAACATTGGCTATTCTCCAGTCCTCTGGGACCTCACCTGTAGCCAATGAGGATGCAAAGATTTTTGTCAAGGCCCCAGCAATTTCTTCCCTTGCCTCCCTCAGTATTCTGGGGTAGATCTCATCAGGCCATGGGGACTTAGCTACCTTAATGCTTTGCAAGACACCCAACACCACCTCCTTTTTGATGACTGAGACTATCTGCACTCCCTTCCCTAGGCTCATCATCCACCAAGTCCTTCTCCTTGGTGAATACTGATGCAAAGTACTCATTTAGTACCTCGCCCATTTCCTCTGGCTCCACACATAGATTCCCTTCTCTGTCCTTGAGTGGGCCAACCCTTTCCCTGGTTACCCTCTTGCTCTTTATATATGTATAAAAAGCCTTGGGATTTTCCTTAATCCTGTTTGCCAATGACTTCTCATAACCCCTTTTAGCCCTCCTGACTCCTTGCTTAAGTTCCTTCCTACTGTCTTTATATTCCTCAAGGGATTCATCTGTTCCTAGCCTTCCAGCCCTTACGAATGCTTCCTTTTTTCTTTTTGACGAGGCTCACAATATCCCGCATTATCCAAGGTTCCCGAAACTTATCCTCCTTCCTCACAGGAACATGCTGGTCCTGGATTCTAATCAAGTGACATTTGAAAGACTCCCACATGTCAGATGTTGATTTACCCTCAAATAGCTGTCCCCAATCTAAATTCTTCAGTTCCTGCCTAATATTGTTATAATTAGCCTTCTCCCAATTGAGCACCTTCACCCGAGGACTACTCTTATCCTTATCCACAAGTACCTTAAAACTTATGGAATTATGGTCACTGTTCCCGAAATGCACCCCAACTGAAACTTCGACCACCTGGCCGGGGTCATTCCCCAATACCAGGTCCAGTACGGCCCCATCCCTGGTTGGACTATCTACGTATTGTTTCAAGAAGCCCTCCTGGATACTCCTTACAAATTCTGCCCCATCGAAGCCTCTCGCATTAAGTGAGTCCCAGTCAATATAGGGGAAGTTAAAATCACCCACCACTACAACCCTGTTCCTTTACATTTTTCCAAAATCTGTCTACATGTCTGCTCCTCTACCTCTCGCTGGCTGTTGGGAGGCCTGTAGTAAACCCCCAACATCGTGACTGCACCTTTCCTATTTCTGAGCTCCACCCATATTGCCTCGCTGCATGACCCCTCCGAGTTGTCCTCCCGCAGTACAACTGTGATATTCTCCTTAACAAGTAATGCAACTCCCTCACCCCTTTTACATCCCCCTGTATCCTGCCTGAGTCTTCTAAATCCTGGAACTTTTAGCTGCCAATCCTGTCCTTCCCTCAACCAAGTCTCTGTAATAGCAACAACATCATAGTTCCAAGTACTAATCCAAGCTCTTCGTTCATCTGCCTTACCTGTTATACTTCTCGCATTGAAACAAATGCACTTCAGACCACCAGTCTCGCTGTGCTCAGCAACATCTCCCTGCCTGCTCTTCCTCTTAGTCTTACTGGCCTTATTTACTAGTTCCCCCTCATTTATTTCACTTGCTGTCCTACTGCTCTGGTTCCCACCCCCCTGCCACACTAGTTTAAACCCTCCCGAGTGATGCTAGCAAACCTCGCAGCCAGGATATTTGTTCCCCTCCAGTTTAGATGCACCTGTCCTTCTTGTACAGGTCCCATCTGTCCCTGAAGAGATCCCAATGGTCCAGATATCTGAAACCCTCCCTTCTACATCAGCTGTTCAGCCACATGTTTAGCTGCACTATCTTCCTATTTCTAGCCTCGCTGGCATGTGGCACAGGGAGTAATCCCGAGATTACAACCCTAGAGGTCCTGTCCTTTAACTTTCTACCTAACTCCCTAAACTCCCCCTGCAGGACCTCGTCACTCTTCCTGCCTATGTCGTTGGTACCGATGTGTACCACAACCTCTGGCTGTTCACCCTCCCCCTTCAGAATGCCCCCTGTCTGTTCAGAGACATCCTTGACCCTGGCACCAGGGAGGCAACATGCCATCCTGGAGTCTCTTTCACGTCCACAGAAGCGCCTATCTGTGCCCCTGACTATAGAGTCCCCTATAACTATTGCTCTTCTGCGCTTTGTCCTTCCCTGCTGAGCAACTGTGCCAGCCATGGTGCCACTGCTCTGGCTGCTGCTGCTGTTTTCCCCTGATGGGCCATCTCCCCCAACAGTATCCAAAACGGTATACTTGTTAGAGAGGGAGATAGTGCAGAAATCCCCTGTGGCTGACTGCCTGCTTCTTCTAGCGGTCATCCATCTATCTGCCTGCACCTTGGGTGTAACCACTTCTCTAAAACTCCTGTCTATGACGCTTTCTGCCACCTGCATGCTCCTAAGTGCATCCAGTTGCTGCTCCAACTGATCCATGCGGTCTGTGAGGAGCTGCAACTGGTTACACTTCCTGCAGGCGTAGTCGTCCAGAACGCTGGAAGCGTCACGGACCTCCCACATCTCACAGGTGAAGCACTTCACCCCTCTAACTGACATTTCTAACACTAATTAATAAATAAAAATAAATACTTATTAAATCCTTACTAAATTGTTATAAATAATGATCTGGTCCCTCGTGCTGGATTCCTCCTATAAATATTAAATGCTGACTAAATACAGTAATCTCCTCCCTCTGGTTTAGTTACTCTACTTATTAATTAATTCGGGTTTTAATCAATTTTTATCAATGTTTTTTATTTTCAAATTCAATCAAAAACTTTACATCCAATCCAGAACCAGTAACTGAATTCCATCTATTACTTTAAACCTTTCCCCCTTAATTTTCTCTCTTCCTCTTGCTCTATTTGTGTGCGTGTTTAACGCGTATGCATGCTAGCTCGGTCGGGTTGCGTATTCTTAGTAGTTTTAACTGAGTTAGAATTTTAAGGTTAATAAACTTGTATCTTTCTTGTTTAAATCTGAGAAAACCTGTCTGGTTGATTTCTTTGCAATTACATTAGAGAGCCATGAGCAAGGACTCACCTGAGGAGAAGCTTAAAAACACGATGTTTTAAAAATTAACCTGTTACGGCCAATCCAGGAAAAGGCTGAGAGGGAAGCCCTAGACCCCTGCCTCCCCTGGTCGTAACAATACGCAGTCCTATTTTGCTTGCAAACTTGCTACAAGCCATTTGTGATGTTGGCCATGAGGTACTCTTGATTTTGGTTGTAAATAAACTTGCCCTGGTTTGTTTCTTTTGGTACTAGATGCAGAATTAATTGATCTCCCTCCATTCAAAGAAGCCTGATTTACATCTGAATACCAGCTTTGTACCTTAGGCTTCCTGCTGTTGTTGCCCAAACACAACAGCTTTGTGTTCTTCTGGCTGCTTGAGGCCAGAAATGTGTCTCAAAATGTTGTCTAATGGCTTCAAAATAATAATGGGTGATGTCAAAGCTCCCTTTTTGTCCAAATTTTGAGAGAGTTGGCAGGACTGGAGAATGGAGTGGGTTTCTTTGTTTTGCATCCAGTGACAGTGCTGTGCACTCCTTAAGATACAGTACACTGTAAACCAGAGCAACAGTGTGACTATATGGTCATATCTTTTCCTATTGTGGGTAAAACCTCCACACTGCTGTTCTCAAGGATGTGTGTTGCCTGCCCATTGTTCAGTGAGTGACGCAGCTGGAGGGAGGGGCAGAACCCAGCAGTTCATTTTCCCTGTGAAGTGAGTCAGTTCTTCCTCCATTTTAAAATTTTGTTGTAGCCCTGGTTAGTCATTTGCAGGTTGTATTCCAGGTTAATATTACAGCTGTTGGTCCTGAATTTTCACAGTTCTCCTGATCTGTAACATCGGCAGGATTGGCAAACCCTCCAGAGAAATCGCGTCAATAGGGAAGCTCAGTGTGGGTGAGGATAAAGTGCAGTTTTGCACAGGAAAAGGTGTTAGGAGTTGAAAGAGCTGATAGAGAGGAAGGAGTGGTGGCGGGGGGGGGGGGGGGGGGGGGTTTGCGGGTTCATGGGAGGGGAAAGCAAATTTCAGCCAGCTGGGGATGGGGATGAAATTAGAGCCAGGTTCTAAAGTCCAACCACTTTTGGTGTAGATAAATGCAGCCATGGGAGAGGAGGGGGCAGCTGCTGCCAGAGAATCCAGCCTTTTAGTGTGAAGGTAACCAAGGGGAGGAGGATCATTAGGGAAGAATGCAAACTCTTTTCATAGATACTGCAGGTCCCAGCCGAAGCCAGCAAGTTGGCATATGTCCAATGTATTACTGTGAGTCCAGCAAGTAGAGGGAGCTGGCCAGAAAACAGACACTTGGGTGAACTGGCAGGCATGTGGGTATGTAGGCAGGTCAGGGCACATGCAGGCCACAGCAAAAACTGGAGAGGGTGACCGGTTGGATCAGTAGCTGCAGAAAGTGGGCCATGGGATTGTGGACCAATCTTATCGATAGTAAAATGGACTGCTGGTTAACAGAAGGGCACCTTTAAGGATTGGGCTGCTCCAGTGACACTCTGGCCAGAGCCTGCAGCTGCATGCAGACTCAACTTTTCTTTTACAATGAACTCTCATACTGTATTCTGACGATTAGGTTAGCAACTAATGTTATGTGACATTTAGTATTGAAAAGGACCATGACTGGATAGGCTGGGGTTGTTTTCCTTGGAGCTGAGGGGGGGGACCTGATTGAGGTATACAAAATTTATGCGGGGCATTGATAGGATAGATAGGAAAAAAGTTTTTCCCTTAGTGGAGGGGTGAATAACCAGGGGGCATAGATTTAAAGTAAGGAGCAGGAGTTTGTGAGGGGAGTTGAGGGAAAAAAAATTCACCCAGAGGGTGGTTGGAATCTGGAACACACTGCCTGAGCGGGTGGTAGAGACAGGAACCCTCACAGCATTTAAGAAGTATTTAGATGAGCACTTGAAACGCCAAAGCATTCAAGGCTACGGGCCAAGTGCGGGAAAATGGGATTAGATTGGATGGGTGCTTGATGGTCAGCACAGACGCTTGGGCCGAAGGGCCTGTTTCTGTGCTGTATAACTCTATGACTCTATCACACTGCACTTGCGTGCATAGCATAGTGTCAAATGTTGACACTTCTACAATGGAATTTACAATATTCACAACCTGACAGATGAGTTTTAAATGCATTTTGTAGCAGAATGTTGCAATTCACTCAATTTTTATTGTACAATCAATAATTAGTAAGGATAAGCCAGGGAGTGTTACCATCAACCCTCTTCATAAGCTTGAAATTTTTAGTTAAACCACCTTGAAAACCTTCTTTCCAAAGAGAACAAGTGCAAACTCCTTAATGTTTGATAACTTAGATTTCTATTGGAATTATCTTGGTTACTCTGTTCAGTTTTGTGGGTCAAAGTTAGGATACACCTGTAGGGGAATAAAGTCAGATGGAAATTCTTTTATGAATATTTGTATTGAACGGAGACAAAAAAAACGTTACTTTTGTATTTACAAATGCAGACGCCCACAAATGAGAACTGTCCATTTTCCAGGGGTAGTTGAGTTTCAATCCTCTTCCCTTGGTGTACAACAAGAGAGAATGCAATTTAAAATCCCTGTCAACTCAGGAAGCAGTCGGAACATATTCTGCTCAAAAAATTTACACAGATGCTGAAGTTTTAGTGAGAGTGACTATGTGAAGAAAGCTGCAGGATCTCTGCATCACACTATAGCTGCCTAAAATGCAATCAGGAATTTATACACCCTAATATTTGTAACTTAATCACTAGCATTTCCACACATACCTCTTTCTAAACTCTGGACTGCTAACATGAGAACGAATGCTCAAGTATCAGAAGTTATTAAAGAAACAACAAAATTGCTCATCTTGAACTCGCTTGTTTGATTTTCAGTCAGTTAAGTAAGTCACCTTGCATATATTATTGCATGGCAGCACTTCATGATTGGGTACAAGCTCAGGAAAATTTGGTGATCGATTATTTGTAGGCAGACTAGTTTGCCTCTGTGTACGTCTTGTAAATAAGGTCATTGAAGACTGTGCAATGGCATGTCAGTTGTCTATATTTGGAGGGAGTGGGGCATGGGGAGAAGGAAATGCATGATGGTCTTGGACATACTCCTCTAGCAGCTTTGGGTTCACATAAATTTGCTCTTACACCTGGTGGTGTCCGTGTAGGTCACCTTTCATTTGTAATCCCAATAATCTGCGCGCGTGCGACTAGTTAGTAACGCGTCGGCCACTGTATTTCTACAAATTTCTGCTGTCATGACATTAACAATAATGTGTATTGATTCATCATGTTGTGATGGTGCATATTCTGAGCTGTGTTGACATCATGAAGCTGCAACATGCAATGACGCAACAGATGCACTGAGTCTTTGTTTCGTGGACAATGAACAAAGCACTGAAGAGCGGTGACAGTCAGGAAGATGCGGCAAATAGTGTTTACTTTGCATGTCGGGAGCCAGCAGTCTGAGCACAGTATGAAAGTGGCTGCAGTCTGGAAATCTTTTTTCCTGTTGAAGCAATATTGCTTGTGACCACTGTATTAGATCTCAGATAATTTTAGCTGCTATTTCTTCCTTCTCATGCCTTCGACAAATGTTGTAGCAATGGAAGGCTTTGTTATTACTCTATTTAAATATTTAATTTGTATAAGACATCAAACACTCGTGAAAATTAACCGATTTGTTGCGATTGGTCCACATGATGTTTCGTCCTTTGAAGGCTTTTGTTACAGAGGAATGCCATGTGACTCATGTTCTGAGTTTTCTTTGTAAATCTGCTGTTAGTACGAGTGTATTATTCAGAACAAAGTCACTATTATACTGGTAGAGGAGCAAAGGATGAAAAAGCTTTTGTGCATATGTGGTGGGTAGAAATAAATGAAAATCATTGAGCTGGAAAAACAAATTGGAATGACAGGGAAGAAAAGGAAAATCAAAGGGAAAGAAAGAACCAATATTTTGATAGAATTCAAGAGTTTAGCAAAAATTAATTTTGCTATTAAACTTTTAGTAATCTTCGCACTTTTTAAAATGTATGTACTTTGTTTATATTTCTCCCCCATGTAATATTTTTAACCCGAACCAATTTACTCCACTCCTCTCCTGAAAACATTGCCTAGATTTTGCAATAATAAGGATGAGTACTAATTTAGCCTCATCGTTAAGGGGTAAATCTGATGCAACTTCCAGTGCTGCACTTGAGTAGTTTAATGCAGAAATCAGGAAGCTGCTGTCCGATTTGCCCCGCTCATCTAAAGGTTTTTTTTAATTTCCAAAATATACTTTATTCATAAAAATCTGTAAAAATTACATTACCAGTTTCAAACAGCGCCAAGTCAAACAATACAAACAGTGCAAAGGTGATCATTTTCCTTCAATACAATCATGAGTTGCCTCACAACCCTTCCATTTCATTTGTCATGCCATATACATTTTTACATTTTACAACACAAAATTTTCCCGATACAGTTCGAGGGGTTTCCTATGGATCCAGCCCCTCAGTTCAGCTTGGTGGGGGGACCTTACACTGTGGTCTTTCCCCATTGAGCCTTTGCTGCGGCTGCCCCAAGCTTTAGTGCGTCCCTCAGCACGTAGTCCTGGACCTTGGAATGTGCTAGTCTGCAACATTCGGTGGTGGACAACTCATTGCGCTGGAAGACCAGCAAGTTTCGGGCAGACCAAAGGGCGTCTTTCACCGAATTGATAGTCCTCCAGCAGCAGTTGATGTTTTTCTCGGTGTGCGTCCCTGGGAACAGCCCGTAGAGCACAGTCTCCTGTGTTACCGAGCTGCTTGGGATGAACTTCGACAAAAACCACTGCATCTCTTTCCACACCTGCTTTGCAAAGACACATTCCAGGAGGAGGTGGGCAACCGTCTCTTCCCCACCACAGCCACCACGGGGGCATTGTGCGGAGGGGGCGAGACTTCGGGCGTGCAGGAAGGATCTGACTGGGAGGGCTCTTCTCTCCACCAGCCAAGCAACATCTTGGTGCTTGTTTGAAAGTTCTGGTGATGAGGCATTCTGCCAAATGACTTTGGCGGTCTGCTCAGGGAACCATCCGACAGGATCCACCGTCTCCTTTTCCCGTAGGGCCTCGAGGACATTCCGTGCAGACCACTGCCTGATGGATCAGTGGTCAAAGGTGTTTTCCCGCAGAAACTGCTCCACGATGGATAGGTGGTACGGCACGGTCCAACTGCATGGAGTGTTCTGCGGCAATGTGACCAGGCCCATCCTTCGCAACACCGGGGACAGATAGAACCTCGGCACGTAGTGACACTTGGAGTTTGCGTACTGGAGGTCTACACACCGCTTGATGCAGCCGCACACGAAGGTGGTCATCAGGATGAGGGCCATGTTGGGTACATTTTTTCCGCCTAAAGAGAAGTTGGTTGGCCTATCAGGAGAGAACCTGCTTCAATAATGGGAGCTATAGTTGTGCTCTGTCTTGGGCTGCAGCATGATTTAGAAATGGTGCAGAGAGGGGAAGTGGCATGCAGAGGAAGGAGCAGGAAGGGAGGAGGCATCCGGGAACCTTTCGCTCCAAGCTAGTTGGATAAGAACAGATACTGCGATTTGGGTTCCTTTGAGATGCCATCCTTAGCTCCACAATTCCTCAACTTTCAATCCACCTGCTACGTACTGTCGCAGCATACTCTTGGCCCAAATCCTGATTTTTTTTAAGTCACCCACCAAAATTCTGCACCACTCCCTTGAAAATCCCAAAAGATTTGCAAAACTCCTCCAATTACAATAAACACAGTACTTGCACTAACTCTCCAACAAAAATAGGTCAAAAGCACCTCACCTGGAAGTTATATGGTGAGCCTTTAGATAACACTCGGAGTCATAAAGTTCCATAACTTTATGCAACAACATTTCCAATGTTACAAGCACAATTAAACTGTTCACCCTTGTGCCTTCCCTCATTGCCTGTCTTATGGGTGCATTTGCCTGGCCTAGTGCTCTGACGCAGTGCTATCCCAGTGGCTGCAGCATAGCTGGTGGAAGGCTGTTTTCACTGGGGGAGACTGCAGATGGCCTTGCAGGACTACCTTGCGCAGCACTGGGCCTTGAGGGTATAGCTGCAGATTGCGGCCATCTCAGCATGGATGGCCGCAATCTGGGCTGGCTGGCTGAGAGGCAGTGGTGGAAGGATAAATATTGTTATCCTGAGAGGACAGCAGGTTCGTGCACCTTGGAGCCACTGCCACTGCCCCGGGGTGGCTCCTCAGCATTTCAAGTGATCTGTTAGAGGACAGATTGCTGGACTGCTGTAAGAACCTTCATGCTCCTTTGACACTAGTATCTGATCCATGATAGCAGCAGTCTGAGTCTGCATGGGACTGAGCATGCATCTCACAATCTCAGTTTGAGCTTCCACTGCAGCACTGAGACATCGGATGGCTTCTGCATGTGTTGTAGTGGAACCTGAGACAGTATTCTCCAGACACGACATCTCCGTTGAGTTCGCCGGTGCTGTCTTGAAGTTGGCCACCATTTCCACACTGGAAAGGATGGGCTGCAAGCTCTGCGCAAAGTCCCTGTGCCAAGTTGGAGCAGGACTCATCCATCCTCCTTGACCGTGACAACAGGCTTTCTGGCAGGCCTGCCAATGCACTAAATATCTCGGTGTGCATGACCATCAGCTTTCTCCTCAAAGTCCCCATCTGAGTCCCCTGCAGCAGAACCCATCTGCAATGTTGCCCTCTGGGGAGCTGGCACATTTGCTATCCTTTTCCCCTGGCCTGGCAGCAGCCCACTCTTGCCTGGTGATGTGCTGATCCCACCTCTGTAGTACACTCTAACATACACACAATGCCAGTATCTGAGCTGAACGTCAGATCAAGTGTGATGCTTCTTCCATCGGAAGTCGTTTGTAGCTGTCGCCAGTGTTTCCTCTAAAGTGTGCGTGACCACGCAGCGATGCAGATGTTACTGCACAGGCCATGTGCAAGACATCCCCTTTAAGATACTGCATGTGTATGCTGAAAAATTTAAGCGTACCATCACTGAAATGAATAGGCTGCACACAACAAAATAAGTTAGAGGGGACCTTTGGCTGGCCAAGCAGCAGTTCATGGGTATCTGAAAGCAGAAATACAGAATGAGAGGGTTGGGATGAGGGAACAAGGGTCTGGAGGAATGCAAGAGATCCATGGTCACAGCATCTGCAGCTTGCACATCCTGCCAGATAGCAGGATGAGGGTGAGGTGAGA
This sequence comes from Heterodontus francisci, assembly GCF_036365525.1. Lineage (NCBI taxonomy): Eukaryota > Metazoa > Chordata > Chondrichthyes > Heterodontiformes > Heterodontidae > Heterodontus > Heterodontus francisci. The sequence goes on from NC_090380.1 coordinate 53,675,350, forward strand.
TTTGAGAAGGAGTATAAGGCAGGAACATACTGTCATCCTCAGTGTTCTCAGTTTGCCAGATCCAGTGGCCTCTATTACAGCCATCCCCATAGCACATAGCACTCTTTCTGCTCCAGAGGTCTCCGGTGATGCAGGTGTACCTGCCCCTTCTCCGGTTCTGCTCTGCTCCCTCCTGTTGGGGGCCACCTTGTCCTGCAAGAGAGAGGGAAGAATGTCAGTGATTGTGTTGCAATGTGTGTGGGTGACATGCATGCCATAGCTGGAGATACATGGAGGCAGCAGTATGAGGCTGGCAGTATTGATAGCTGTGCGAAGATGATGTGAAATATCTCAATGTTAGGCTTGTGTTCTGATTGTGGAGTTTGTTGATGGGTGAGTGATGGGGTTATGGTGCATTGAGCAGTGAGAGATTGGTGTAGCAGTGGGTGGGAAATGAGGCCATGTGAAGATGCATTCACTAACCTTGACCACCATGTGAGGTCATTAAACTTCATCTGGTACTGCTTTCATGTCCTCAGGACCAGATTCAGGAATTGACCTCGTGACCACTTACTCCCATTCCCTTCTCAGGGTTTGGCTCGTGGGCTTTCTGGCCTCCTGCAGAAACATTGCTTCCTTCCTCCTTTCCACCCCCTGTACTAATACATTCAGCGTCACATCAGAAACCTGGGAGCCTGAACTCTTACCTCTTCCTTCATTTACGGTACTTTTTGCTTCTCTCCAAGTCTTCCATAGACAGTCTGCAGCAACTTCCGTTCAATGAATGCAGCTCCCCTTTAAGAGGGGCAGGCTGCCTTTAAGACGTGCAGGCTAGCTGAAACATGGGCTAGCAGCGTACACTGTTGGTCTCTTTATCAGCATACAGCCAGACAGCAGTGCGTTTTGTGCTGGGTTATCTGCTGAAATCATTGGGATGACGAGGCAGCACGTTGCCTAATCCACTTTTCTCCCCCAATGTGTCCGTGAGGATTTTTCAATATGGTTGAAGAGACAAGCTGTGGCTTTCACAAGCAAAATACTGCGGATGCTGAAAATAAGGACAGAAAATGTTGGAAATATTCAGGTCTGGCAGCATCTGTGGACAGAGAAGCAGTATTAACGTTTGAGGTCTGTGACCTTTCACCAGTATTTCCAGCATTTTCTGTCTTCACTTCATGCTGTTGCTTTCCCTGCTCTCTCTCACCACAGATACCCTGTAGAGGGAGCTGCACTGAAAAGAATCTTTTAAGTTAGTGCTGAAAAGCTCACAAAGTCTGTGGGCAGTTGTGAGTGTAATGAACAGCAAGCATTGTTCATTCACTGCTGACTGCAAATCTGGGCTACTGGCTCCTTGCTGGGGCATAGTTTCACAGGAGCAAGTTGATGTTGTCCAAATGGCCATTATTGGTGTGTCAGCCTTGATGCTGAATGTGGGCACACTACTCAGTTGCAGGGCTGCAGTGGCCAAGCCCAGTTCTGTCCTCACCTTTGGTCCACAAATGCGCTTCCGGCAGAATTTCATGGAAGAGTGAAAATGCTGGGCTGCTAATATTCCTCCAACCTAAATAGCACATTTACCATTGCCCAGGGTGAAATCAGCTAACAGAATATGGATCAAACCAGGAACCTTCTGCTTTATATGGCTCAGTTGGTCAATAAGATAATTGGCAGAAGAGACAGAGGGGGCCTGAGGAAACTTATTTTATGCAGCGAGTTGTTGTGATCTGGAATGCACTGCCTGAAAGGTAGAAGCAGATTCAATAGTAACTTTCAAAAGGAAATTGGATAAATGTAGCACTTTTCACAATCTCAGGATGTCCCAAAGCACTTTGCAGTCTCCAAAGTACTTTTTGAAGTGTAGTCACTGTTATAATGTGGGAAAAGCACCAGCCAATATGTGCACAGCAAGCTCCTACAAACAACAATGTGATAATGTCCAGATAGTCTGTTTTTCTTAGTAATGTTAGCTGAGGGGTAATTATTGGCCAGAACACTGGGGATAGCTTTCCCCCGCTCGTCTTCAAAATAGTACCATGCGATCTTTTATTTCCATCTGAGAGAGCAGACGAGGCCTAGAAATTACTTGAGAAAGGAAAACATGCAGGTAAAGAGCAGAGGAGTAGGACTAATTGGATAGTTCTTTCAAAGAATGGGCACAAGATGGGCAGAATGGCCTCCCACTGTACTGTATGTTTCTATGGGGAGCTAAATTTGGGGGTGAGTCACTGGGAGAACTTTCATCACTTAAGAAGAAACATTTCTTCTCTTTAACTCCAGAGAGAGGAATTTTCCTTTCCTTTAATCAAATAACAGTCCAATACTCATTGTAAAGGTTCACAGATGAAAAACAGCCACTTTTGCAATGTATAAAGGAGCCCTGGCAAAATTGATATCATTGGAAATAAGGGTGGTGGGGGAGAGGGGAAAGTATAGAAACTCTGCACTCTGGGTGGAGTCATATCTAGAACAAATGAAGATGGTTGTGGTTGTTGGAGGCCAATCATCACTTCCTCAGGACATTGCTGCAGGAGTTGCTCAGGGTAGTGTCTTAAGCTCAACCATCTTCACCTGCTTCATCAATGACCTTCCCTCCAACATAAGATCTGAAATGGGATTTTCGCTGATGGTTGCTTGGTGTTCAGTACAATTCTCAACTCCTTAGATAATGAAGCAGCCTATGTTCACATGCAACAAGGCCTGGACAACATTCAGGCTTGGGCTGATGTGTGGTGCGAATGTTACTTGCCGCTTAAAGGCCAAGCAATGACCATCTCCCAATGAGAGAGAATCTAACCATCTCCCCTTGATGTTCAATGGCTTTACCATCACTGAATCCCCCACCACCAACATCCTGAGGATTACCATTGATTAGAAACTGAACTGGAGCAGCCATATAAATACTGCATGTTTGGGATAGAAACGCAATACTGTACTAATGTGCCTCCTGGCTTGCTGTAGTCATGTGACCTCAACCATAAGGCACTCACTGCAGGCATCCATCAGAAGGCAGTTCAGTAAAGACACAGTACAAGCAAGACTTGTCCTGTGAGCTTATAACATGGTGTCAGAGGGAAGCTGAGATTGAGTGTTGAAGAGCTGTATAGAAGCACAGCTACTAAAAGAGGAACACAGAATGTTCAGAGCCGCTAAAAGCCACAGGGAGCCACAGAAAAGGAACAAAGAGCGCTGAAAGCACTGGGTAAGACACGATGGCTGCAAATATTCCTCTCCCGGCACTGGTCAACATAAAAGGTGATGCAAAGCAGAACTGGCAGTTTTTCCACTCACAATGGCAAAATTACGAAATTGCAACAGATTTAATTAACAAACCAAAGCAGCTACAAGTAGCTACATTTTTATCAGTGTTGGGGAGAGACTGTTACCAAATATATTCCACCCTAAATCTCTCCGATGAACAAAAAAAAGGACAGCAGAAATTTTGAAAGCCTTGAAGGCATGCTTTGAACCCCAAGTGAATGTAACTTAAGAATGGCATTTGCTTAATATTATGGCCCAAGGTGAAAAAGAGTCCATTGATTTAATATTTGACTGCATTAACACAGCTCGCAGAATCCTGTGAAATTGCACAACTAAAAGATGATCTAATTAAAGACAGGATTGTATTGGGCATAAGAGATCCCGTAGTGAGAGTACGTCTACTGAGAGAGGAGAAACTTAATTTCAAGAAAGCGATCGACGTGTAGAAGCACTGAAGTTGTAAATCAGCAGCAAGAGCACATTCGTGGCAGAACAGACCAAGCCTTGCATTATGCTGATCGACGTTCCAGGCCTAAAGGGCAGGATATAAATACTGCGGAGGACATCACACAAAGGAAAAGAAGGCATGCTCAATGCAGGGAAAGCCGTGTTCTCATTGCAAGAAGCCGAATCATTATGCACACAAGTGTTTAGCTAGAAGAAAGCACAACTAACCGATACAGATGGCCATTGGAGAGATATCACCGAAGATTCTGACGAATCACTATACACTATACAACACACAACAGGTTGGTTCAGTCAGGTCGATAGGTGATAAATGGTTTGTGACTGTTGGAATGATGACTGCAGAAGAATAATATCAAGTCAACATATAGTGTCAGATAGACACTGGTGCGTCATGCAACATCATGACCTTCACAGACCTGTGCGGAGTGGCTCAAGATGGCGATCCAAAAATGAAGCCTTCAAAAGTAAGGTTGAGGCTATATGATGGCACCATACTAGTGCCAAGAGGACAAATTACTCTGAAAGCCCAATGCAATGACGAGAATGAAGATCTTTTCCAGATCATTGATGGCAAGCAAAAGCCATTCATCTCAGCTGGAGCAAGCCTAAAGCTTCAACTAGTAACCCTCAACGTGCAAAAAGAAATTTGCAATGTATTGCAGCACACTAAACCATTGACAGCAGAACAGATCCTAGAGGAGTACAACTATGTTTTTACAGGTTTAGGATGTCTTCCTGGAGAATATCATCTTGAAGTAGATGACAGGATAAGACCAATTCAGTATCTCCTGAGGAAAGTTCCAGCTGTCCTCAAAGCCAGTCTGAAAGACAAAATAGAAGTGCTGGAAAAGAGAGTAATCAAGAAAGTGACAACTCCTAGGAAATGGATTAGCAGTGAAACAACCTGGAAAGCTGAAAGTATGCATCAACCCAAAGGATATAAATAAAGCTCTGAAGCAATCTCACTACCCCGTGCCAACCATCGAAGGAATTTTGCCACAACTTGCAAAGGCAAAAATCTTCACTACCCTAGGTGCGAAGGAAGGATACTGGCAAGTGAAGCTGGATGAAAGCAGTAGCTTTCTAACTACATTCTGTCGGCCGTTCGGGAGATACAGATGGTTGCGCATGCCATTTGGCAATTCCATGGACCGTGGATGAAGCTGGGAGTAGACCTCTTCACTCTTGCAAGAATTGATTATCTTGTCACAGTGGACTACTATTCTGACTACTGGGAGGTAGAGCAGCTGACTTCAATGACTACCAATGAGGCTGTAGAATGCCTGAAAGCACATTTCGGTTGTTACGGCATTCCAGACATTGTGATGAGCGACAATGGCCCTTGGCTCACAAGTGAAGAATTCAGCTGCTTCATAAAGGATTGGGAAATTCAATACCATATTTTATCTCCACACTATCCCCAGTAAAATGGAAAGGCTGAGGCAGCAGTGAAAATCTCCAAAGGAATCATAAAGAAATCGAGCAAATCCAGCACAGATGTATACAAGGCAATCCTCAAGTGGAGAAACACATCTACTGAAGGCATGGAAAGTAGTCCAGTACAAAGACTAATGTCACACCAAACCTAAAGTACTCTTCCAATAGCAAAACAGCTACTGAAGCCTGAAGTGGCATGAGTGACGACATCAAGGCAGAACAGCAGAAAGCCAAATTTAATTTTGACAAAACTGCCAAACCATTGCCAGAATTGAGCATTGGAGATACAGTCAGGGTATGCTTTCAACAAGAGTCAGCCCAAGTGGCAACTTGGGACCTGCGTAAAGCAGTTGTCACCTCGATTGTACCCAGTGGAAGTGAACGACCAACCAGTTGCAACCGCAGGCACATAAGCACACTGGAGAAGCTGTTCCTTCACTGCAGGTGGCTGATCAGGAAGATGTGAACTTGCCATCTGCACAGAATACAGATCAACCATCAATCCCAGAGGTGCACAGCACCCCAACAACAGAAATGGAACAACAACAATTACCGTGGCATCAAATGACATGGGAACACTGCCAGGAGAAGGATAATCACTCGGATGAACAGCCATTGGCAATGCGCACGTGCACGATTAGAGACTGACACGATTTAAAGACTATGTATGCAATGCATGTACAGAGACTGATGAGAATAATGAACTGCTAATGCATGAGAATAGTTGTCTGCAGAGGGGTTAACTTGGGCAACTCAGTGTAAATGAAAATGCATATAATTATTTTTGTTTTTTGTTTATGAAAAGGGAGATGTTTGGGATAGAAATGAAATAATATACCAATGTGCCTCCTGGCAGTCATGTGATCTCGACCATGAGGCACTCACTGCAGGCATCCATCAGAAGGCAGTTCAATAAAGACACAGTACAAGCAAGTCTGTTGTCCTGTGAACTTGTAACACTCTGGCTACAAGAGCAGGTCAGAGGCTGGGATTTTTGCAGCAAGTAACTTATCCTCTGACTGTCCACCATCTACATGGCACAAGTCAGGAGTGTGATGGAATAATCTCTTCTTGCCTGGAGTGCAACTCCAACAGTACTCCATTGCTAGACACCATCCAAGACAAAGCAGGCTGCTTTGATCAGCATCCCATCCATCACCTTCAACATTCACTCCCTCCACCACTGAGGCACAGTGGCAGCAGTGTGGACCATCTACAAGATGCACTGCAGCAACTCACCAAGGCACCTTCGACAGCACTCTCCCAAACCATGACCTTTACCAACTAGAAGGACAAGGGCAGCTGACACAGGAGAACACCACCTCCTGCAAGTTCGCTTCCAAGTCGTACACCGTCCTGACGTGGAACTATATTGCCGTTCCTTCACTGTCGCTGGGTCAAAATCCTAGAACTCCCTCCCTAACAGCACTGTGGGTGTGCTTACACCACATGGATTGCAATGGTTCAAGAATGCAGCTCACTAATACGTCCGAGGGCAGTTAGGGATGAGTGGTAATTGCTGGCCTTACTAGCGATGCCCACATCTCAAGAACAATTTTTTTTAAAAAAGGGTGCAGCATATGTAAATTGGGGGCCTAATGACCTGTTTGTTTCGGGCCCCTTTGTGAAACTGAATTTTCTGCATGCTGTGATCAGTTTTATCAGGTGCACAGTACCCAAACCAATGGTCCTTAAAGGGACTGCTGGAGCTAAAAGGTACGTTTTAAGTGTTTTTTTTAACTTAGGAATATGCTTCCTGGCTCCACGTTAAGACACCTCTCTACCAGTCCCAATTGCTTCATCTCAGTGGATCTTCTTGACGTTAGCTGATCTTGCTGCTGCCCCTCCCCACCCCCAACCCCCCTGCACAATTGGTGAGCTGCCCAGTTTTGACCCAGTGACGATGGCAGTATTTTTCCAAGTTCAGTTGTTTGAAAAGATGGTAAAAGAATGAGTGATGGTGATTTAGTTTACACTCGAAGTAGAGAAGATTCTAGTGCTAAGTTATTTGGGCTATTTTCTTGGAGTTTGCCATTATAGCACTTGTGTCTCAAGCCAAACAGCAGTGGGGGATATAATGTGCCAGTCTTTCCTGTTACTGTAATTTCTTTTTTGGACTTGGTCATGAGTTCATGTGCATAAGTTAGGATTTGAAAGCATATGTCCAAATAAAGGAACCGAGCATTGGGTTGTTAGTGGAAACAGATGAACAGTGTTACAGACAGGTAGGAAATGATGGGGGTGGTTTCTCTTTGTCACCTCTCAATTGACAGAAGACAGTGTTTTTATTAGAAATGTGTTTTAATCTTTGAGCACTTTAATGGTCAGTAAACAGAAAAATGACATGTTTTCTTCTAGGTTTAAAATACCCAAAAATATTTGCAGCGTCACCCACTCACACTCACACGCAAATGATAGAGATTAAAAGATAGCATATATGTAGGTCTGATGGTTTAAAGAAGAGTTTGTTCGGAAACCTTGCTTGTTTCCCTGGGAGGAAGATTTAAAAGTGGTGCAGGCCTGTTTTTCCTTTCTCCTTTTTCCTGGTTCACCGATGTCAGACTGGAAAGTTTCAAGTGGATGGATGCTTTTCTGCAGACTTCTTTGGCTAAATCTTAGTCAAGGTTAAATGGCAAAATCCTGGGAGAATTTCTCAGGCAGGGAGTTTCAAGATCATCTTTTATCTCTGCCTCGAGGTAATTTAAAGATGGTATTCTGGCAGGGTCCTCCTTCTTGCTTATTTGGGTGTCTCTTCCTTCTGGCTTCTGGCTTTTTGTTCTCCACAAAAAATGTCCCGTATTATAAAACTCCAGGCCAGGTTCCTGGCTTCTGTCAGATGAACCAACTTTCTTTCCCATCGTGTTTTTATAAATGGTATTTTCTGGTGTGGCCATTATTAGGCAATGGGTTTTGATGTTGCTCATCTCTATGCCATCTTGATAAAGTGATGTTTTTTCACACCCATTATTCTAAGTTTGAGTCTGGAGTTTCTATGTCTGCCAAGTCATTGTTAACCCAATTTGTTGAAGAGGCTGAGCCATTAACATTGAATGGGCTATTTACATTTTTAATGCTTTCTTCAACACTTGACCAGACACGACAATTGATTCAGGGTTCCAGCAAGTTACCATGTGTACTTGCAGTACAGAAGAGGTCATCTGACCTCTTAGTCCATCTTGTTTTGCAGCAAAAGGTGTCCATTTTGAGGTCAGTTCACCAGTTCATTTTATAGGTCATAATTTCTCCGTGTGTGAGCATGACAACCCACATACATTTGGTTCAAGTCAAATTCAATATATTGGCGCATAACTGTGAGAAACAAGTTTTAGCTTTGGGTATTATTATGACCAAGGTGGGAGGTGTGCACTGTCTTCATCTAATTCCACTTCTCCATGGGTCACAACATATATTTAAATGTTTACCCAGTTACCGAAATGGCCAACTATAGACTGTGTTTTTATTTCAGAATAATATCCACCAAGCAGGTTTCTTTGATAAGCAACAAAATTATTAATTTATTATAAAACAAGACGTATTCAGTAAAGATGCAAAGCACTAACACACAGATTGAAATATGAAAATTCCCTTTTAAATTAACGCAACACGCACACATCAGTTAAAGAAAAATAAAGACGTTTTCTCTGCAGAGATCTATTTACAAAGAAAACAAAAAAAAATACTTTGGCCAAATACTTGTTAATCCTTGAAGGAGAAGACATGGAATGATATCAGTTGCCCCTTTATTCTGGCGTCCCAAATACGCGTAGATGACTGTCGCTGGAATCTTTTTGGAGCAGTTCTGTTTCAGCGATGTCGAGCTTTAGTCTGGCAGGCTTTCCAGGAGAAATGCGGCATCAGGGGTTTTAGCTATCACATGCTGGATTCTCAGGGTTTCTCAGAGAGGTGGAGAAAGGATGAACTGGTGTCTTCTCTCTTAGCAGGCTGAACCCCAACTGACTCAAAACAATCCAAAACGAAACCAACTCTTGACCACCATAAATCCTGACATGTCACTTCTCTGTAAACAACTCCCCCCAAGTCACCAAGGCTCTTGTTGTTTACTTAGCTGAAGACATGCGACTTCTAGTAAGTGTGGTTTTAAACCATGTCCCAAAGTCTTTCCAGTGACCTTTTTTTAAAAAAAAAGGTCCAGCAGCTCCTCCGATTTCCACAGATTTTTACACACAAGTCCTCAAAAAATATTAAAACATGGAAAGACCTTCATAACAGTATTGAAAATTTATTGTTGATCAACCTGAGAATAGTGTTAAGTTCGCTAAGTACTAATGCCGAGGAAAGCTTTAGAAATGCTATACTTTTTAACATATTGTTCCAATTTTCTACAACTGATTTTCAGATTTGTTAAGCAGACTTGTGGTAATAGGGAAGCCATTTGAACAAAGGCACTGTGAAGAGATGATTTTTGCATAGTCAGCTTTGTCAATCAGTTATTTTTAATCTAGCCTTATTTTGTTGGTTTAACTCTGGTTTGTCTAAACTTCTTGCCATCCTCAACCTCCTAGGTGTCAGGGGGTGAGGGAGGTGTCACCGCTAAAGTTAAATCAGTGTTCGTATATATCTCAACCTCCCAATAATAACACATCTTGGTGTTTTGATTTAGAATTTAGCCACCAATGAGGCAGCACTGTTGAGAACAAACCTTTCAGTAGAACCACCAAGTTTAACTAGGACAGCCAATGAGCAAATCATATAAGTGCAAAAGGAATTGAGCTGCTTGGGCTCTATGGGCAGATTCTCAGGGCTCATGGGCTGAAAATGGCCCATGGGACATAGGGAAAAAGCTGTCTCTGTCTGAACAAATTATTAAGCTACATCATCATCTGTAAATTCACAATTAAAAGTTCCTTTAATTTGCTTTCCAAAAATAAACTATTTAAGAAACTATATGGTGTACTTTGTAAGTTTGTACAAGTAATAATTTAATACCATTGTAAAGGTTAAGCATAAATGTAATATTTGTGCATAAATCTAGTTATGGTAGACCAGAAGCTCAAAGTCCTAATATTTCTGTTTTAATTATTTTGCCTGGAAACCATGGTGAGTTTGAGTGTATTGACTGCACTGCTCGATGAATGGAACTGTTTGTGTCCAATAGACTTGTTAGATAAATAGGTTAGACAGAACTGCTTTGATTGCTGTTTTGTGTTGAGCTGACTGATCTTTTTACCTGAGCAGTCGGGATGCTACGATTTGAAGAGGGCGGGAAAAATCAACCATAGCTCCTTTATCACGATAAATAAATGACAAAATGAGCATGGTGTCCTTTTTAATTCTGCTTTCATGCTGCCAAACTTCATAACTCTGAAATACAGCAAGAGTTCTACCAGTTTCCTATTGTAACTCTTAGAGACTGGTGAAACTACCAGTGAAATAGTGTAAATTGTCATTAATACATTGTAAAAAATATATAAAATTGGCCATAATTATTTGTAATTGGTTGTTAAAAGTATTATCGATGGAGGAATGCATTCATAATGAGTTTACTTATCTAGGTGCACTATTGATCTGGTAGCTGCTAGCAGCATCCTTGACGTTGACAAGTACTCCCTGTTTTTTTGATAAAGCCATGGCAGAAATTGACCCAATTAAGTTTATCATGCGACTACATAAATCGTCACTGTTCTGGCTTTTCTGCATCTCAGTATGCTATGCCCTGGAGGGCACTAGAGAATATACGTATTATAGTTACAGTTGCGTCGTGTTTTAATCAGATAAGCCACATAAGAGATTGATCTGGTTACATCTGAGATCCAGTCAGGTCAATCAACAGTGTCCTGTTTTCAATTTACTTTTTAAAAAAAAAAGTGTTTGAAAGATTTTAAAGTTAGAAAAGATAGACTGGGTTAAGTTTTTATATACATATACAAAAAGTTTTTAAAAGTGGTAGAGAATGGAGGGAAGGCCTAGAAGAATGAGACTACTTCTTTTCCACGATCGGTAATAAAAATTGTAGACTTGAGTACAAAGAATGCATATTTTTAACACACAGCACAGAGAAAACCTTCCATCATGCAGTAACAATTTTTATTTTTTTAAACAATATTTTAAGCAGTATCTATTTTAATGGCATGGAGTGACATAAATAATAGTAATAATCAGTAATAATTCTGCTTCTGACATTTCCCTGGACCTACCAGAATTCTAAAAATTAAACTTGCTAAATTGTTACAATAATGACAAGTAGTCTTGCAACCAGTTGAGTTTTGTTGCACTATTGAAATTGATGCCTTAGATCTACAGCTCTAGCCTGTGGCTGGAGCAGAATATATAAGTGCTGGCAATTGAAGTGATGGCCTCGTTGCTATTGTATTGACACTTGCCAGAACTTCATCAACATAGCAATCTAGTGACGGGTGTACAACTTGTAGTCTTGCTTCAAATTACAGGATGGTTTAGTGAAGGTAGTGTCTTGACTTTTCAGTTGTAATTCATAGTATGTGTTAATTACTACTCTGTGATCAATTTTTACAATAATTATTAACTAACAAGTCAAACCGTTTAATTAGAAAAGCGCCAAGGGTACAATTGATTTTTGTTTTAAAACATTGTTTTGCATATTGAATACCAAGATGACCTTTTGGGGATGATTACTTGCTCCAAATGAGGAATAACATTTTAGTCCTGATTTTCAGCCACTCTTGCAAGAGTGTGAGTCGATCTGCTGCAACCCAACATCACACAATCATCCCTTTTTAATGGAAACAAATAGTTCTAACCACGTTTTCCTGCCCTGTCTTCATATTCTTTTACTCGCTTTTCCTTCAACCACCTATCCAATATAACCTTGAATATTGACACAGTTTCTGCCACAGTCACTGAATGCCAGAAGTGAATTCCACACCCTGACAGCTCTTCGTGAAGAAGTTTGTCTTGCTCCTTGTTCTCAATCTCTTTCATTTGATCTTGTGAACTGCAACCACTTGTTCCAGGCCTCTCAACTACTGGAAATAGTCTGCCTGTCCCATCCCTTCATAATTTGTAACATTTCTATCATATCGCCCTGCAATCTGTGTTCAAATGAAAAGAGCCCCAACATGGCCTTTGTTCCAACAGAAAAAAAGGGCTAGTTCCCCCTCTAGTGTTTGGATTTAGTCACAAGAACGCAATAGGAGCAGGAGTCGACCATATAGCCCATCGTGTCTGCTCCGGCATTCAAAACGATCGTGGCTGATCTTCGGGTTCAACTCCACTTTCCTGCCCACCCGCCATATCCCTTGATTCTCTGAGAGGCTGAAAATCTGTCTATCCCAGCCTTAAATGTATTCAACGATGGAGCATCCACAACCCTCTGGGATAGAGAATTCCAGAGATTCACAACCCTTTGAGTGAAGCAATTTTTCCTCATCTCAGTCCTAAATGATTGGCCCCTTATACTGAGACTGTGCCCCTCTGTTTTAGATTCCATGACCAGCGGAAAAAAATCTGTGTCCACCCTATCCAACCCCTTTAGAATCTTATGTTTCAATGAGATCACCTCTCATTCTTCTAAACTCCAGAGAATATAGGCCCAATTGACTTAGATTCCCTATTTCCACCCATACTGATGCTACTTCATGATCTTCCAAGGCCAGATCCTTTCTCAGTAATGTCCTTATGTCATCAATGCTACCGCTCCTCCTTTGCTATTCTGTCTGTCTTTCTGAAATATTGTGTACCCCGGAATATTTATTTCCCAACCTTGATCACCATGTAACCATGTCTCTGTGTTGGCAATTAGATCTAAATCATGTAGCTCTATTTGTGCCACTAGTCACTACATCTCTTCCAAGCTTCTTTCCTTTGAGACATCAAAAACATTTTCTTTTAGAAACAAATAACCAGAGTTTGTGAAACATAAAAACAAACCCCTTCAGATAAAAAGGGGTCTCCTATTCTGAAAAGGAGAATGCCAGTAATTGGTCCTTGATTCTGGTTGAATTATCTGATTCATAACCACTAAAATCAATATTGTTTTCAGTCTACCATGGTATGTTGAGGTGCAGGTGATGCTATTGCTTTATTGAACAAAGTTAAATTTTTGGCCTTTAAATGGGATCCTCTTTGAACAGTTATAGTGGAATCAAGACTGCGAATCATGGTGTAGATGGGTTGTTTGTATTTTTCACTATTTCTCATCAGCTTGGTCATCAACGTTGATTTCACAAAGTTATGCTGCTTTTTTCTCAGCACTAATGTTTTTCATCATCTTTTAATTTCACTAATATCTTCCCATTCTCCCCCCCCCCCCCACCAATCCAGTCTTATTTTTCATTTCTAAATGTTGGGTCATAGATTATCAGTTAGAGATGGCACAAAGTTTGTTGTATGTGTTTTGTCCATGCTGGAGTGCTATGCAGGGAAGCCCAAAGTTGTTGCTTCCAAGACAAACTGTTTAAGTTGCTGCATACAACTCAATTGTTCTCAGAATCTTTTAGTCTCAGTTTGTGGCTGGCCACTGTGGTGTGACCTAATGGTGGTGAAGTCCAAGATGTTTATCAAATATTAGGGAGGAAATAGCAGATGCTCTGACCATAATTTTCCAATCCTCACTGGATTGGAGGTCTGCTAACGTTGTACCTTTATTGAAAAAGGGAGCGAGGGATAAACCAAATAATTACAGGCCAGTCAGTCTAACCTCAGTAGTGGGAAAATTATTGGAATCAATTCTGAGACAGTTTATCCTATCATTTAGAAAGGCATGGATTACTCAAGGATGGTGTTACGACCAAGGTGGGAGAAATGTACTGTCTTTTCTAGTTCAACTTCTCAGGTTTCTTTTAATAAACAACAAAACTGTCAGTTTATTATAAAACAAGACTTACCCAGTAACGAAGCAAAGCATTAACTCACAGATTGAAATCTGAAAGTTTCCTTTTTAATACCCTACACACACACATTCTGGTGAAAGAGAAAAACAATTGCTCTGCAGAGCTCTTTTGCAAAAAAATAGACAAAAAAAAGCATACTTTGGCCAAATACTTGCTAATTTTTTGAAGAAAATGGATGAGATGTGTTGTGTTCCTTGATGCATACAGTCTGGTGTCAGAAAACACGCAGATGGGTCACTGGGATCCTTTCTGGAGCAGTTCTTTTCAGGCGGCGTCAATAATTAATCTGGCAGGTTTCTTCCAGCTTCTCAGGAGAAATGCAGTGTCGCATTTTAGCTCCCATGCACTGGATCTTTGCAGAGTTTCACAGAGACAGGAGAAAAGAGATGAGCTGGGTGTTTCTCTCTTGGCAGGTTGATCTCCAACTGCTTCCAACAGTCTACACCCCAACTGAACCAAGACAACACCTCAGAAGCCAAACCAACTCCTGACCCTCATAAATCATGAAATGTCACTTCTCTGTAAACATCTCCCCCAAGTCACCAAGGTTTCTGTTGTTTATTGAGCTTAAAGCATGTGATATCCAGTAAATGTTTGTTTTCAAATGCAACATCTCAAGTATCCTTTTAGCAAACTTTCAACAAAAAGCAAAGTCTATGAAGTCTTCAGCCTTCCAAAATGAATCCATTTCCACAATTTTAAAAATGAGTCCTCAAAAAATACTTAAAGTATGAAAGCACTTTCATAACAATAGTCAGCATGGATTTGTTAAGGGAAGGTCCTGTCTGACTAACTTGATTGAATTTTTTGAGGAAGTAACAAGGAGGATTGTTGAGGGTAGTGCAGTTGATGTAGTTAGTCTACATGGATTTTAGCAAGGCTTTTTAACAAAGTCCTACATGGCAGTCTGGTTTTTAAAAAAAAGTCTAAGGGATCCAGGTGAATCTGGCCAACTGGATACAAAATTGGCTCAGTGGCAGGAAACAAAGGGTAATTATTGATGGGTGTTTTTGCGACTGGAAGGCTGTTTCCAGTGGGGTACTGCAGGGCTCAGTACTAGGTCCCCTGCTTTTTGTGGTATATATTCACAATTTGGCCATAAATGTAGGGGGAATGATCAAGAAGTTTGGAGATGACACTAAAATTGGCTGTGTAGTAGATAGCAAGGAGGATGGTTATAGACTGCAGGAAGATATCCATGGATTGGTCAGGTGGGCAGAAAAGTGGCAAATGGAATTTAACCCAGAGAAGTATGAGGTGATGCATTTTGGGTGGTCAACAAGGCAAAGGGATACACAATAAATGGGAGGATACTGAGAGGTGTAGAGGAAGTGAGGGACCTTGGAGTGAATGTTCACAGATCCTTGAAGGTAGCAGGACAAGTTGATAAGATGGTTAAGAAGGCATTTGGAATCCTTTCCTTTATGAGCCGAGGCATAGAATATAAGAGTAGGGAGGTTGTGCTGGAACTATATAAAACATTGGTTAGGCCACAACTTGAGTACAGTGTGCAGTTCTGGTCACCTCATTACAGAAAGGATGTAATTGCACTAGAGAGGTTACAGAGGAGATTTACGAGGATGTTGCCAGGAGTGGAAAATTGCAGCTGTGAGCAAAGATCGGATAGGCTGGGGTTGTTCTCCATGGAACAGAGAAGGCTGAAGGGAGATTTGATTGAGATGTACAAAATTGTGAGGGGCCTGGATAGAGTGGATGCGAAGGGCCAATTTACCTTGGCAGAGAGGTCAGTGATGAGGGGGGATAGATTTAAGGTGATTAGTAGAAGGATTAGAGGGGAGATGAGGAAAAATGTTTTCACCCAGAGGGTGGTGATGGTCTGGAACTCACTGTCTGAAATGGTGGTAGAGGCCGAAAGCCTCATCTCATTTAAAAGGTGCCTGGATGTGTACCTGAAGTGTCATAACCTGCAGGGCTACAGACCAAGTGCTGGAAAGTGGGATTAGGTTGGGTGGCTCTTTTTCCTCGGCTGGCACAGACACGATGGGGCAAGTGGCCTCTTTCTGTGCTGTAAACTTTCTAGAATGTTCTGAGTTCTGGAATGGAGATATGCTGTCTGACTTCAACACCACTGAAATTCTGTGTACTGCAAAAATCTTACCTTGATGTGGAATCGTGACTCAAGCTTCTGCGCATTTGGTTATTTCAACTGCTAAAAATCAGAAGAAATCATCGACCAACATTAAGAGAGTGTCTCATGATGGAAGGCTCTGTAAATCAACACTTTCTCTCTTCCATAGATAATCAGGTAGATTTGAAAGGGTGTGTGATTTTGTACAGATCTGATTAATTCTGCAATAGACAATGTTGATCCCTATATTCTCCAAGGCACAGTCTAAAACAACTACTAGAATTCAGCACTGGTTGCTGAAAAGCCAATCTGAAGTTCATTATTGCCCTGCATCTGATAGTCCTGCTGACGACATGCTATGTTTTCTTGTGTTGCGTGAACACTCTAAACTGTGAACCAGAGAAGTGCAGGTGGAATCAGTTCACAGCCCATATAATTTTCAGCACTTGATGCTGAATATGGCTGTAGTGTTGTTCTGCAGAATTGAGTAAATGACTGGTACAGGTGATTAACTTTGGAACTCAGACCATCTTTGAAATAAGGATGGCTCCTAAACCCACTAGATTAGCATCAACAATAAACTCCATTATTAATGCCAAAATTAGGCGTGTGGATTGCTGTGTGACTGGATAGTTGTTTGCTGTGAAATAAGGTGTGATCCTGCTTGTCTTCCCACTTGTAAAGGCAACCTTTCATTGTCAGCTCTCTGCAATTGTAACCAAATTGGTGGTAAATCAGGGACAGGGATTAATCATGCCCAGAAGACTACAGACCTCTGACTACCTACTTGCAGCTGTATCATTGTGAAATGTTGAGTAATGCACATCACCATTCCCAGAGCTGCCTATCATAGGTTTTATTTCAGTAACTTGCTGTTTTTACTGGATATTTTTCTGGATATGTCCCTAAGTCACCATGTTTCTTTGGATGTTCTTGTGGATGGCTACAACAACTTCTCTTTATATAGTGCCTTTAATGTAATAAAATGTCCCAAGGCACTTCACAGGAGCATTATAAAACAAAATATGACATTGAGCCATAATGAGATTTTAGGGCAGATGACCAAAAGCTTTACATTTTAAGGAGTATCTAAAAGGAAAGCGAGGTGGAGAGGTGTAGGGAGGGAACTTCAGAACTTTGGATCTAGGCAACTGAAGGCGCAGCCACCAGTGGTATAATGATTAAAATCAGGGATGCGCAAGAGGCCAGAACTTGGGAACCTGGAAAAGAAATTTGTGTACTAACAGACAGTGCTTGTGGAGACAAAGGGTGATTCCCTGACCCATTCAACCCACAATGGACTTTGATCACCAGACATTGAAGGTGAGGGAGCTCACATTCCAGGATGACTGCTAAGATGGCCGAATCCACAAACCGACGTGATCAAACCAGTTAGTCACATGACTAACCTGGGTTTTTATGAATTGCATAGACAGTTTTGAGAGAGAAAGCCTGTTTGCTCCTGGAATTATTATTTTTTTTTTTAGAGATACAGCACTGAAACAGGCCCTTCAGCCCACCGAGTCTGTGCTGACCATCAACCACCCATTTATACTAATCCTACACTAATCCCATATTCCTACCACATCCCCACCTATCCCTATATTCCCCTACCACCTACCTATACTAGGGGCAATTTATAATGGCCAATTTACCTATCAACCTGCAAGTCTTTTGGTGGTGGGAGGAAACCGGAGCACCCGGCGGAAACCCACGCAGTCACAGGGAGAACTTGCAAACTCCACACAGGTCGTACCCAGAATTGAACCCGGGTCGCTGGAGCTGTGAGGCTGCGGTGCTTGCAACTGTGCCGCCCATGAGAAGACCTCTCCTGTCAGCTCCCATCTCTTTCTCTTGGAACTCCAAATCCACTGAAGACGTGAACCTCGAGAGAAAAGTTTCCTTTAGCGAACAAGGTTTAAGAAGAATACTGGGCCCCAATGGAAAGCAAGATCTACCTACAATCAAGGACTTCACAGTGAGCTCGCAGAACAGTAACCAGAACCCTCTTCAGATTTTGCATTAAACTGTTACACTTTATTTTTCTTCTCTTTTCTGTCTCTATCTGCATGTGTTTATCGTGTATGTATGCTAGCTTGGGCGCGTCGTGTATCCATAGGCGTTAACCGAATTAGAGTTTAAGTTGTAATAAATTTCAACTTTTCTTCTTTAAACCTAAGAAAACCTGTTTGGCTGGTTTCTTTGCCTTATAATTGGAAAGCGGTGAACAAAGATTCACCAAGGGGAGCTAAGAACACATTGTGTTTAAAATTAAATCCTGTTACGGTAAGACCAGGTGAAGGCTGAGAAGGAACCCTGGACCCCTTTCTCACCTGGTCATAACATTATCTGACAAATATATCTTACTTTTTTTTTTACACAAAGGTGTTTGTAACCAGTACTACTTTCTGATATTGCTGGGTGGTTTGCAATATAGGACTTCACAGGATCTTGAATGTGTAATATTGAGCCTTACAAGATACTAAACTAGTGTTACAGAATGTTGTGGGGATACCAGGGAGCAATATTGGAGCTTGCTGGATATTAGGCCAGTTATGTACGACCCTTGGGATATTAATTTACTTTGGATGGTGAATTGTGGAAGAAGTTGCCATGCAATATATTTCTTCAGTTTGTTATTTTGAAAATATGGTTACAATATTCTGCAAACACTCCACAGATGCCCATGAGCTTGATGATTAAAAGTCAATGACCATTGTTAGGATCCCATTAGGGACCATTAACTGGAAATTCGACTTTCCCTTTTTAAAAGTTAGAATAACGCCACAAGATTTCATGTTTCAAAAAAAAAATCTTTACAAGAGTTGAACAAAGCAAAACACTACTAACTTAACTACAATTTGGATACACATATTTAGAACTTAAAATTTTAACAGAATATGAAGACGAATATTTTGAACTGTAAATCTCCACAGAATGCGCCTGTTTGACTGTTATTTACATCCCAAGAGCTCCCCTACACATTGAGATCTTGGCAGTTTGTTCACTTCTCCTGGGGCCAATCCAAAATGTACCCACAACTCTTAGGAATTCACTTAACTTTTCCTTAATTTCTCAACTGTCTTCTGAGATCTGAGATCTCCTGGGGATTCTCCCTCTAGCTTTGGCTAGACAAATCCTCCACTTCTCTTCTTAAAGCCTCCCGAATCTGCACTTCTCAGCTTGAGCACTGGCCTTCCTCAAAACAGAAACACCCTGGTTCCCAATGACCTCTTTGCTCCTGAGTCCAGTAGCTCCCAAAGCCAAATGTCAACAGCTTGTCTGAAGTCAACAGCTTTCCAAAAGCCAACTACTTGTCTGTCAGCCATCACACAGATCAAAACACCAACAGGCACCTCTTAGCTCCATCTATTATCTCCATCTATCATCTATTTCCATAGCATTGTGGTACGACCAGGTGAAAAAGGGGTCTCTGGTTCCTCTCTGGCCCCCTTCCTTGTTTGGCCTCAACAGGGTTTAATTTATAAAATCACAGTGTTTTAGCTTCACCTCAGTGATTGGTTCATTTACAATCAGTAAGGCTTTCTCAGGTTTAAACAAGAAAGTTGTAAGTTTATTAATGTTAACTTTAACTGAGTTAGAGTGTTACTAAAAATGACACAACCACCCTAGCATGCGTACATGATAAACACAAGCAGAAATAGATACTGAGGGGGAGAAAGAATAAGGGGGGTGGGAGGTTGGAGTAGTAAATTGAATTCAGTTACTGTTTTTGGTTTAGATGTGAAGACCTTGATTGTAGTTAAGTCTTGCAGTTCTCGTTGGGGCTCAGTGCACTTTTTCAAACTTGTTTTGCTGGTACCTGGAGGCTGATGAGGTCCTCTTAAGTTGCTTCCGTGAGTCCCTGGAACTTTGCTAGAGAGAGGGGTTCGTTCTTCTTGAATTTCAATTGCAGTCTGCCCTAATCCTTACTCTGAGGCACAATTTGGCCAATTCCCAGGTTGGCCAGCAGGTTAGTCATCTGACCAGCTCTTTGTTTGAAACAGCATCACCTGTGAGGGTTGTTGATTCTTCAAAGCTTACTCGATGCACTCGGGGTGGGGGGGGGGGGGGGCGGGCGGTGGGGAATGGAGTGGAGTGCTGGCTCTTACACAGACAATGGCTCTCATTGTCTTTTGATCATCACTGTTGCCCAGCGCAGTCTTGCTAATTGAATCAGGGAGCACTTCCATTGTCTCTCTGTTCAACTGTCTCTCAGAATGCAAATGTCAGCCATGTTTTCAGCCGTTCAGCTCTGTAGTCTTTTTGAACAGGTTATGTTCAAAGTCCAGTAAAAGTTCAAATCGTGTTCCATGTGACAAAATTGATATGTTTCCATTTGGCAGCTGTGGTTTCGTAACAGTGGGAAGTCCCAAATAGCAATTTAAGTTAATTATTTCCAACTCCAAATTTTTTCTTTTGTTCTGGGAAATCATATGAATAATTTAAACCCCTGATTGAGGCAGCTGCAGAAACAGTGTCGCCATCAAGAAGTTCAGGGAGGTTCCCATTGTTTAGGGTCTTCACACTTTCCTTTATGTTTCTACTAACTAAACATAGGCCATTCTTTGATTTATAACCACTCAAATTTTACTTGCCAGTTTCTCAAACCAAGTGTTTTCTTTTGTCTTGCATTAAAAAAAATTACGTTTTCAAATTAAAAGTTACTTCTAGAAAATTAATACAAACCATGAACCAGGTGGTCGTAATGCCATTTCCAGTTTCATTGCCTTGCTTTATCAGGTCACTGGATGGTGAAAATATAATTCACATGTTGAAGATAAAGAACATTAACAGAATGTGCAGATTATTTGTGCAGTCTTTTATTTCTGCCTATAATGTGGATAATGCTTCCTGATGCTGTCATTGTAGGATGATTAAATCACAGCAGACTCTTGTCTCTTTAATTTCAATAAGAGGTAAAGCTGTTTGTACTAATGCATGTTGTTGCTGATTTTCATTGAACCAGAATATTACGCAAACAATATTCAGATGATATTGCCAAAAGCCAGAAATGTTGCATGTAAAATACAATTTCCTCATCTTTTCTCATTTAACATAACGAGCTGAACTCCAGTAAGCTACAAGTAAGTATTCTGAATTGCAATGTCACCAGCATATCGAGGCTGTCCTATACAGCGTCTTTGTCTGCGTTGAGAAAAATAATCCTATAATAGGGGTTGTATGTACTGCGTAATTCTGCAGCTCTGTTTACTAAAATGAGATACCCAGAAACAATGTGATCGGATTACCAAGGCATGATGACAGTTTCTAGATTTATTTCATAAAGTTGAGTACAGATGAAGGACATCATTCAGCCTGGATATGGGTATCTTTCACATCCTATTCATGAGTCCATTGATGTACAGTATAATTTTTTTTATTTAGTCTAAAGCAGGAAGAGTAAGGTAGCAGCAATCTCACTCCCTAATCCGATCTTTCTGGAAGATGAAGCATTTCTCCATTGTCTAGAAGACCAAAAATATTAAGTTATTTTTAAACTTTGTAAAGAAATCTGTATGTGGTTGAAATCAGTGCACCTCAGTTTACCCGTCAACGTTACTGCCATGTTTAGATTGAGACCTGAAACGTTAACTCTTTCTCTGTCCACAGGTGTTGTCTGACCTGAGAATTTTCAGTTCTGATTTTAGATTTCCCACATCCGATTTTGTAACATCAAAACAAAAACTTCCACAATAGATTCCATACATTGAATATTGCTGTTAAGCTGTTATTTTTCACACACACTATTAGTAGATTATTGAGGTGATACCAGAGCACTCAATCTTCATCATTTTAACCTTCTCCCCTGTAATAGTTGTCTCATTTTTGCTGTAATATTTTCCCCTTATGAATGGCGTGGTATATTTCTAAGGAGAAACTTTTGGTGCAACATCACACAATCAAACCTGTTTAGGGACAGGAACTACAAGAGATCTGACAAATAGTGATACCACAGGCATACCAAAAAGATTTACTGATGGTTGCTCATCATAATGCATCTCTAGTAGGACATCAGAGTAAAATGTTCAAAAGACAAATTGCTCGATCATTTTTATTGGCCGTGTATTTTGAAATATACAGTTGAATTCCATGTGATCTTTTTCAACTTACGGATAAACTAGAAGACTGCTACAAAAGTCCCTTTCAGAAGTGGGGGCATAGATATCATAGGTTCTGTGCCGAACAGGATTCGGTTAGGTAAAGCTGTGTATATTAAGCAGGGTTGTGAAAATAATTCTGGGTAAGGGTTTAGAAAAGACCCAAAAGTTGACAATAGGTGATGACATAGTCTAGTATTATGCATCCATCGCATAATAAGTTACCAATTTTAATCTGGTCAGTGAAGGGAGGACCCTTCTTTCTTTGGGGCCTCTATTTATAGCTGGTATCCGCAGGAAGCATACCATCCTGTGATTCCAGGCTTGGCTGTCATTTCATTATATAACTTGTTACGACCTCAGTGAGATTGTTAACGTTGAAATACGAGATATGAGCCCCCAGACCAATTTAAAGAATTACATGACAAGGTTTCACGTTTTTAGACTTTTATTGTAACTAAACGAAAAGATGTCCTCATTAACTAAATGGTACTTTGTAAGTAGCTGATGCCCCAAATTACAAATAACGGTATTTTCTTTCCTTATTGAAATACTCGAAACCCTCACACCACACTTAGACGTCTGTTACACAGTCCTCTTTGATGGCGAAGTCTTTGCAGTTAAAAGTCCCAAACTCCTCCCAGTTGCAATGGGTTGGATCTTCTAGACCTTTTCATTGCTCACTTCTCCGAGCACTTCCAACCTAGCCGTCCCTGAATAAGGCAATTCCCAGTGATCCTGTTGGGCTCTCCGCAAACCTCAACTTTCAAAATAGGTCAGGCTTCTGAAAGCAGGTGGTTTTTCTTTCACTCTCGCTCTCCTCCTCCCCCCCCGCCCCCCCAACTCCCCCTGCTTGAGGCTGCCACTGCTGGTTGTCTTCCTTTCTTACAGCCTGCTTTGAGGCTGCTACCACTGGTCTTCCACACAGCCTTCAGAAAATCTGTTAAATTTATCCGGAATCAAACGTCAATAGCTTATTGTCTTTTTACAATATGCAAAGTCCAGAAGTCTGGTTTCAGCCGAGCTACCTGAACCTTCCATTGTTCCCAGGTGTTAACAGCTGCCCTGTATATTTGCATTCTTAGAATCACAGACCTTGTTTATGATCTGAAAGTCTGAGAGGGTGAAACCCATTGTCTTTCAGCTGTTAACCCTGCAGTTTCTGTTTTTTTCCCTCAAAAAAATGTCTTTGTTCTGTGTTGTCTGTTGTCCTGGTCACCAAGATTTCTGTCTTCCCCGTGAGTAGAGGGGATGTGATGTCACCTGACTTCTCTGACTCCATCTGAAACTTTTAAGAATCTCAGTTTTTAAAATGTAATTATGTTACAAATTCTAGTGCTCATAACAAATTGAAGGTGGGCTTTGGATTGTAGAGGATGTGAGGTCCACACACATGGGTGACGGGTGACTAGTGACACTGGACCTAAGACAACATGTGGCAACAAGAATTGCCAGTTATACAGGGTAAGTTGCCAGTTAGCTGAGATTATGAAAAGTTATGGGCTACTGCCATATCCTGGAGTTTTACTTGATTGCCTTAGCCAGTGTGTTTTTCCCCCTGAATTAACTGCCTTTGTTTCGTCTTTTTTTTTTTGCTTCTTCCAGTAGATTGTGTGGCCGTGAGTTAGTGCTGCATGTGACTGAACTATTGTCTGTGTGGGGCAAACTTGATTGACGTGATGTCCTTTCTTCACACTTTTCGTATATTCATATGTAAAGTGTTGAAATCCAGCTTAGACTAATTGGGCCAGTCTCCATTTTCTAATGATTGCAGAGAGTAATCTTGATCCAGTTCTTAGTGGATATGAGGTCACAGCACAAAATTGCCCATAATTGGCTCTGAATTGGCCGTCTCAGAGAAGAATAAGGATGATCGGTGTGGAAAATGGAAAACCTCACCCTGGTGCCATGTGTTTGGATGGATGACAATTAGATATGTTGTTAGGGTACAATAGGGAACATGTCTGACTGTGCTACGCCTAACATCGTTGTGTTTAATGCTGACACCTTAGTGCCAAGGTGGAAGAAGTATTGCCATTCCCCAGCATTGGCATCTGTCAACTTGATTCACACTTGCTTTATTTACTTCATGCAGAAGTGTGATTGATGGCAGTGAATATAATTGTTATCATTGAATTGAAACTTTGGAAATGATTAATGATTTAATATTCTTTGCAAAATAATTGAAGATTAATTGATATCTGAGATTTAAATTGAAAGTTTGATCTGAATGCTTTATGAACTACAGATATATTTTATTAATTATATGCATACAAAATCATTAACACTTGGAACTTTTGTTGAACTGAATGAGTGTTGCTATTTTTGAACGTCAACAGAGAAGAAAGAGGTAGTAGCAAACTGGAAGGTTTGTGTGTGAAATGGGGTTTGGAGAGTCTCGGCATGTGTTTGAAAGTCCAAAGAGGAAAACACTATCCATAGGACTTGGCACAAATTGGGACTAAACTGGCACTCTGAATTAAAAAGATCAATTAGTTTTTGTTTTAAAACATGTTCCTTGAATTACCAGCAATGTTTTCTTTAACCTCAGTACTGACCAATTAGGATTCTGCAGAAGCTCTTAGCTTCCAGTTTCAGGTTTTTTTTCTTTTAAGAGGTAATTTTTTCCATTACTTTCTAAAATAATTACTTGAACGGAATTTAGATTTCATATCCATTCAGCACAGAATGCTAAATAGATGGGAAATGTTGATTACATGGCATTATAGGATAATCATGTCGAGGAGGTGTTAGAAAAACCTAAAGATAGAATTTGTTTTGGGAAAGGAATGCTGTTGTGGCGCAATGTATTGCAGTGCCACAAACTGGATGGGCATGAGTTTGATTTACCTCACTGTTAGATTAAATGACAAAGTTACTCAAGCAGAGCATAGCAGAGTCAAAGAAATCACTTAATTATATTTGTTAAAAACACAGTATGTAATCAGGACAGTGTTTAAATTCTTCATATACTTAGACCTAATGTATTATTTGTGTGTGATGCACAGCACCCAATATTGAACCAAAGTTAGTGTGAGGTGTTCAGAAGCCAATCAGTTAAGTACTGGAGGTATGGTTTCATACTATAACCCCAAAAAGCATGCCTTAACTGTACTGTTACCATTTAGAAGCTCAGTCTCCCGTTCTGTTACCTACCTATGATGAGCTTATGTTTGGATATCACTGAAAACTCCTTGGTCTCTGTACGTGACAGCACAGAAAACTTCATATTTATGCACTGCTTTGTTTATGGAGAAACTGTTTCATTGGTTGATCCAGTGAGCCGTAATTGTCAAACTCCAGAAAGCTTGTTATGGAAGGATAATGTTGGAGCCTATCTTTACTCAGTTTCACATTTATTGTCCAAAGTAAAAGCATTTAGCTCCTCACTCAAAACCTTCCACCAGTCTCAGTAAGCCTCTGCTTATAAGTGCTCAAATACGACCCCAATTAACAACTGCCACCTGCATATTATCAAACAATTGATACACAATTAACAGATTAACAATAATTACATAAACATGGACATTTTTGATTGAATAGTGAAGTAGGAACAGCTAAGTATAGTGCACATGAGCAGTTTCAGTTGGGTTGCATAGTTGCTGAACTTGATATTCCTAGACGTTCATGAGGGTCACATAGTCCAAATAACACATAGTGAGAAGCTGTAACTGAAAAGACCCAAAGTCTTTAGATCCCAAAAGTAGATAAGTAAGCAGCAGACCCAATCTTAGTCACTTGTCAACAGAGATCAGAATTGGAGGAGTTGGGGATGGGTGGCAGAGGGGGCAGGTGGAAGGGGGAAAGAGATCGCGAGGCAGTTGTTCGAATTTAATGTTGAAATGTACTGTTCACTACAATTTACTTGACCCAGCAAAATATTCTGCCATAACTTAATTTAAAAATTTTAGGAAGTATGAGGATTCATTTTGGTAGAAAGAACACGGAGAGATAATGTAAAATAAAGTGTTACGACCAGGTGCGAAAGGTGTCTAGGGGTCTGTGACTATCTTCAGCTGGTCTTATTGTAACAGGGTTTAATTTTAAACACACTGTTTTGAACTCCCCTTTTTTGTGAATCCTTGTTCACAGTTTTCCAATTATAAGACAAAGAAACAAATTCACACAAGCTTTCTCGGGTTTAAAGCAGAAAGATGAAATTTATTAACCACATTAGAGTTTAAGTTTAAGGTTTAACGCCTACGGATATACGATATGCCCATGCTAGCATGCACACGCGATGCAACATGCAAATAGGGACAGAAAAGAGCAGAAGAAAAGATAAGTAGAACAGTTTGAAGCAATATCTTGTTACTGTTTCTCGAACTCGCTGTAATCCTTGATTGAAAATATGGTCTTGCATTTTGTTGGGACCCAGTATTCGTCTTAAACCTTGTTCATGTAGGAGACTGTTCTCTCTGAGTTTACGTGACTTCACAAGATTCAGTTCTGTGGGAAAGAGATGGAGGCAGGCAGACAGGAGAGGAAATGTTCTTAATCCATGAGCACATGGCGTTCTGAGTTCAAAATCTGTTTTTCCAGTTTAAAACTCCCCTAGTTGGCCAGCAGGTGGTCATGTGACCGACTGGTTTGACTAGGTGTCTTTCTGTGTATTGGGGGGGGTTGGGGGCAGGGACTGGCTCCCTTTGTTTCCACATTGTTTGGTACTATGCAAAAGTCTTTCCAGTCAGGAACTTGCAATTTTTAAGTTTTAATGTTCATGTGGCAAAAATAATGTGTGCCACAGTCTTGGCAGGTGGGGGGTTTGCCTGACAAAAGGGTACAATTCTAAAGGGGGGGGTGCAGGAGCTGAGGGACCTGGGTTTATGTGCATAAATCATTTAAGTTGGCAGGGCAGGTTGAGAGTGCGGTTAATAAAACATACAGTATCCAGGCTTTATCTATAGGGTCATAGAGTACAGAAGCAAGGAAGTTATGTTAAACTTGTATAAAACACTGGTTCAGCCACAACTAGTATTGCGTCCAGTTCTGGGTGCCACACTTTTAAGAAGGATGTGAAGTTGTTAAAGAGGATGCAGTAAGAATCCACGAGAATGGTTCCAGGGATGAGAAACTTCAGTTACATAGATTGGAGAAGCTGGGACTGTTTTCCTTGGAGAAGACCAGATTGAGAGGAGATTTGATAGTGGTCCTCAAAATCACGAGGGATCAGGACAGGAGAACTGTTCCCACTCCTGAAAGGATCGAGAATGAGCACAGATTTAAAGCAATTGGCAAGAGAAGCAAAAATGACATGAAGAAAAACTTTTTCATGCACTGAGTGGTGAAAGTCTGAAATGCACTGCCTGAGAGTGTGGTGCAGGCAGGTTCAATCAAGGCATTCAAAAGGGAATTAGACTGTTATCTGAAAAGGAAAAATGTTCAGGGTTACGGGGAGAGCGTGGTGGAATGGCAGTAAGTGAATTGCTCATTCAGAGAGCCAATGCAGACGCGATGGGCCAAATGGCCTCCATCTGTGGAGTAATAATTGTCATTCGTGCCATTCAGTGCATTCAATGGTGAGACAAACAGCAAGATGCCATTTTTGCAAAGCCAACAATAGAATGGCACAATTCGGACAGCAACATTTGGATATCCATATTTAACTCTGCATCTGCCCCTCGCCTGCACTGCACCAGTTACGCGTAAATAGTTGCAAGTGCCATTCATCTCACCATTAATTTAACAGCAAAATCTGGCCCAATATAAATGATCTTCAGTTCAACAATAAGCTTAATTGAATCACAATATCTTACAATTAGCTGGGTTTCACTTAATAACAGTATAACAGAATAAAATTCTGCTGTGCAAGATTATTGTCCCAATTTGGTAAGATTTAGTTCACAACCTGTATTCAAAGTGGCACTTCTACAATTCCATTGCTAAGGATGCCTATTGGATGCCACAGGCATAAAATATTCTTCTCTTCTTAGCATAGCTAATCCTGTAAGCACAGCGTGTTCTGTATTGGCTGTTATACTGTACTTTTCAAATTCACTTGAAAAAGCCCTTCAAAACACTCCCACAGGGGATGCAGAGACCAAGTGCGCCCACATCAGAGGCGCCATCTATGACTCAGCTATGACCACCTATGGCAAACGTGTGAAGCAGAATGCAGACTGGTTTCAATCTCACTTTGAAGAGCTGGAACCTGTCATAGCCGCTAAGCGCTTTGCACTGTTGAACTACAAGAAAGCCCCCAGCGAGTTAATATCCGTAGCACTTAAAGTAGCCAGAAGCGCTGCACAAAGAACAGCCAGGTGCTGCGCAAATGACTACTGGCAACACCTATGCAGTCATATTCAGCTGGCCTCCGACACCGGTAACATCAGAGGAATGTATGATGGCATTAAGAGAGCTTTTGGGCCAACCATCAAGAAGATCGCCCCCCCCCCCCTCAAATCTAAATCAGGGGACACAATCACTGACCAATGCAAGCAAGCGGACTGCTGGGTGGAGCACTACCTAGAACTGTACTCCAGGAAAAATGTTGTCACTGAGACCGCCCTCAATGCAGCCCAGTCTCTGCCAGTCATGGATGAGCTGGACGTACAGCCAACAAAATCGGAACTCAGTGATGCCATTGATTCTCTAGCCAGTGGAAAAGCCGCTGGGAAGGACGGCATTACCCCTGAACTAATCAAGTGTGCCAAGTCCGCTATACTTTCAGCACTCCATGAACTGCTTTGCCTGTGCTGGGACGAGGGAGCAGTATCACAGGACATGTGCGATGCCAATATCATCACCCTCTGTAAGAACAAGGGTGACCACGGTGACTGCAACAAGTTCCATGGAATCTCCCTGTTCAGCATAGTGGGGAAAGTCTTCGCTCGAGTTACCTTAAACAGGCTCCAGAAGCTGGCTGAGCGCATCTACCCTGAGGCACATTGTGGCTTTCGAGCAGAGAGATCGACCATTGACATGCTGTTCTCCCTTCGTCAGTTGCAGGAGAAATGCCGCGAACAACAGATGCCCCTTTACGTTGATTTCATTGATCTCACCAAAGCCTTTGACCTCGTCAGCAGACGTGGTCTCTTCAGACTACTAGAAAAGATCGGATGTCCACCAAAGCTACTAAGTATCATCACCTCATTCCATGACAATATGAAAGGCACAATTCAGCATAGCGGTGCCTCATCAGACCCCTTTCCTATCCTGAGTGGTGTGAAACAGGGCTGTGTTCTTGCACCTACACTGTTTGGGCTCATCTTCTCCCTTCTGCTTTCACATGTGTTCAAGTCTTCAGAAGAAGGAATTTTCCTCCACACAAGATCAGGTGGCAGGTTGTTCAACCTTGCCCGTCTAAGAACGAAGACCAAAGTACGGAAAGTCCTCATCAGGGAACTCCCCTTTGCTGACGATGCTGCATAAACATCCCACACAGAAGAGTGTCTGCAGAGACTCATCGACAGGATTGCGGCTGCCTGCAACGAATTTGGCCTAACCATCAGCCTCAAGAAAACGAACAGCAGGACGTCAGAAATGCTCCATCCATCAATATCGGCGACCACGCTCTGGAAGTGGTTCAAGAGTTCACCTACCTAGGCTCAACTATCACCAGTAACCTGTCTCTCAATGCAGAAATCAACAAGCGCATGGGAAAGACTTCCATTGCTATGTCCAGACTGGCCAAGAGAGTGTGGGGAAATGGCGCACTGACACTGTACACAAAAGTCCGAGTGTATCAAGCCTGTGTCCTCAGTACATTGCTCTACGGCAGCGAGGCCTGGACAACGTATGTCAGCCAAGAGTGACGTCTCAATTCATTCCATCTTCGCTGCCTCTGGAGAATCCTTGGCATCAGGTAGCAGGACTGTATCTCCAACACAGAAGTTCTCGAGGCGGCCAACATCCCCAGCATATACACTGTACTGAGCCAGCGGCGCTTGAGATGGCTTGGCTATGTGAGCCGCATGGAAGATGGCAGGATCCCCAAGGACACATTGTACAGCTAGCTCGTCACTGGTATCAGACCCACTGGCCATCCATATCTCCGCTTTAAAGACGTCTGCAAACGCGACATCAAGTCCTGTAACATTGATCACAAGTCGTGGGAGTTAGTTGCCAGTGATCGCCAGAGCTGGCGGGCAACCATAAAGGCGGGGCTAAAGTGTGGCGAGTTGAAGAGACTTAGCAGTTGGCAGGAAAAAAGACAGAGGCGCAAGGGGAGAGCCAACTATGTAACAGCCCCGACAACCAATTTTATCTGCAGCACCTGTGGAAGAGTCTGTCACTCTAGAATTGGCCTTTATAGCCACTCCAGGCGCTGCTTCACTAACCACTGACCACCTCTATGCGCTTACCCATTGTCTCTTGAGACAAGGAGGCCAAAGAAAAAAAAGAAGTGTCTGTGCTGTTGAAAGGCACTTCACTTTCTCTTGATTTAAAACATCTTGACCTTCTGAAGCCTTTCCAACATATTAAACATACTCTCAACTTTTGGAAGCTATATCTGATATAGATCAATGATAAATCCCTTGACAGCAACAGTGAATCCCACTGAATTGATCTAACCAATAATTGTGATCAGTTTGGCTATGTGGAGCATTTTTGAAGGTGAACATCTGTCTTAGAAACAATAATTGCCAAATTTTATGTAACTTTATAAAACGTCTTCCATCCCAGTTAGTTTTATTTCTCTTTCTCCTGTGTGTAAATCTGAGCAAGATATTCCTTTTCTCTTAGCAACTGACAGTTTCTGGTACAAGTAAAGTAATAGGCCACCGGAGGAGGCTGGTGGGGTGGGGGGGTCAGAAAACAGAGTGGGAGGTGGGGTGCCTTTCCTGACCCCTTCCCACCTCCCCCCCCCCCCCCCCACCCCCGCTGCAGATTTATGAGGGGCAGCGGCGGCAAGAAACATCCTGCCCATCCCAGGCCAATCAAGGTTCTTAAGTGGGCAATTAACTGCTACTTAAGGGCCTCCTCCCGCCACTGCTGGTATCTGATGAGCAGCTGAGGTCCCCCAGGAGGCCGCCAAGTAAAACCTGGCGGCATTCTTGCAGGCTGGGGTTGGGGGGACCCATCTGATCAAGCACCCTGGGGCCCAGCTGATTAGTCCCCGGCGAGGCCCCAAACACACAGTATTTCAGGGCCGGCGTCCCTCTTGCTGCTGAAGCTGGGTGCAGTCCCAGTAGTGCCTGCCCGTTGATTGGCCAACAGCTCTTTGAGGCAGGAAGTCCCACGCAAAGCCAGTTAAGGGCCTGGGGGTGTAAATTCCTGGTGTGGCTCCCAGATCTGGCGGAGGTGGGCTCGCCCCTGACTTTTTGACCTGTGGGCGGGGCCTCCCACCCAATGTAATATTCCAGCCTTTGTCCTGTCTTTGACTCTCTCTTTGTTGATCACACCTGAATGCTGCTGATTTCCCTGTATTGGGATTCATGGGCTTTAAAGTCACTCTGCATTTTGGTAAATGGGTGTCTCCACTGGTATGAGATTGTGATCCTCAGACAGGATGATGTGAGATCAGTCTCGTGCAAGCCTTGTTGAATGCAGAGAAGTCGTTTAGTCTGATTAAGAGAATGAGAGTAATGGTTCCGAAGAGTGATGTTTTAAAGTGAGCATTTAACAACAATTTTAACTTTAAAATTAATGCAATCCTGAAAATGGGTGGCAGATGATAATGATGCCCCCTAATCACAATGTACTCGACCTTTTTGATCTCATTTCCACTGCACAAAATCCAGTTTCAACACTGTCTGAGAAATAGTTCAATCCAATTGTGTGCCTGACTGAGATATGTGATTTCCTGAATTCCAGTAGCTGTACAGAACAAACAAATGTCTTGTTTGTCCGCTCTAATTTGTGAAACATGCAAATTTAATTGCATGTGGTTTTTAGTGGATACAAGGATCAGAAACATACTATCAATGACTTTTCCTCAACCTGAGCAATAATGTAAGA
The DNA here is from genome assembly GCF_036365525.1 of Heterodontus francisci. Classification (NCBI taxonomy): domain Eukaryota; kingdom Metazoa; phylum Chordata; class Chondrichthyes; order Heterodontiformes; family Heterodontidae; genus Heterodontus; species Heterodontus francisci. Next base: position 53,707,410 of record NC_090380.1, read on the forward strand.
AAAACAAGCTTAATGACAGGAATAATTATCCAGGATTACTAAGCATCCTGACTTTTCCTCAAAAGCACAGTTTGATTACAGTTCAGCGGCTTTGTGCTCCCAGTTTTAAGAAGCCAGTCTCCTTCAGCCAACTGTACTGGTGAGGATAAACTAATTGTTTCACTCTAGTAATTTTACAGGATAAGGACTTTTAATGGTTTGAGTATTCCTTATGAACACCCCCATTTAAAAAATGTTGTGAAATATTTTTCTTCATTCGCCTGCACTTCGTAAACAACAGAGGTTTTTCTATCCAAGTGCTGCAGAAAGTCTTGGCAGTTTTATTTTGTAACTGTTGCCTTTTGTTGCTGTAGTTTCCAATGTAACATTCTCATGTGATTTATATATTAATAGTTGTATCTATTATTGTTAGGAACAAATTTAATAAAGCATACAATTATTTTCAAATTAACTGTGTTATTAGATTCTGGGAAGGATATTCTCGACAATTGCATACAGAACAACCATCAACATTTTGGTGGCCTGGTCAGGATATCAACATTTTCTGACGCAGATCAGTGCAATTGGAGCACCCCCTTTTCATTTACTGTTTTACATCTTCCATTCCTGGCAGCTAATGTAACTGACAGAACCAGTTCTTCTTTGTGTCTCTACCTACGCTAATGGCTCAGATCACTGCCTCTGTGTATGGTATGTGGGAGCTCTTGTAAGAAGGGGAAAGGAGGGAATGTAAGCCTTTCCCACTCTGATTCTTTTCCCTTGCTCTGTAGTTGCTTGAAAGCATCTTCCAGTTCTGATGAAAGGTCATTGACCTGGAACGTTAACTGTTTCTCTCTCCATAGATGCTGCCAGATTGGTTCAGTGATTTTAGGGCTGGGATTTTTTGCTTCCCAGGCAGGTTCGCCACTGACGTTTTGACCGGTGGGCGAGGCCTCCCACCCAATGTAAAATTCTGGCCTAGCATTTTCTGTTTTTTGTTTCTAATTAGTTAGAATTCATTTAAGAGATCCCAGTGACGTCACTTACATGGTGAAATTCAAGTGATCTTTGACGATCAGAACCAGCTCCTCACTCTTACAGATTGAATTACAACCTTTTTAGCATCTGTTACTTTAAAATATATATATATTGACACCATTTCAAATGAAATGCTCTGATCCTTATGGTGCATTTACTCTGGAGAATTTCTGAGTTCGTCAGCTGTTTAATTTCAGTACCTGTGGTTAAAACCCAATGCTGATTGATGTCATCAGCAGGATAGAATCATCTACTGAACTTTGTAATAGCAACATGATATAGTCACAGCAAACATGAATGGCTAAAGTCACTTTGTATTTTGCAGTAGTTTACCAGAAAGTTTTCTGTGTATAAAACATGTCAAATGGGTTTTCAAAAAGAATTAAGTTTCTATGCAGTGAAATTTCACATCTTCAGTTTACCTGCAGCAATGGAATGATCCCACGTTGGTGATCACTACTCAACAGACAGCCATTATCACCTTTGTCAAACCTTCTGACAATGCTTTTCAGTCAGTAGAGTTCAAAAAAATTCTACAGGAAATCAGATGTAACAGGAAAATTTCATTTTGACATGCCTGATATCCGCCTGCCTTGCCTAATGCAGTTGATTAGATCTTAGCACTGTTCGTCTCTGGTTAAAATCTAGCCACCTAAAGGACACTTAAGTGCTCAATACAGATACAATGGGCATGATTAGTTGACTTATAAATATGGGACTAAATAATTATCATATTTCTTCCATCAGTAAAATATAATTGGTCAACCTATACTTTTCGCCAAAGGAATAAGAGTTTGTGCATATATTGATCTATCCAGGGCTCGACAATTTTTTGTCATGGATCATCAGGGAGCATGTTTAAAACCCAGTGTTATTTTGTACTGGGGCATACGCTGCTAAAAAATTACACAAGGGTATCAATGCGTTGAAGGCAGCTCAGAGAAAGTTCACTTGACTGATACCTGGAATGGGGGTGTTGTCTTATGAAGACAGGTTGGGTCTATATCCATTGGTGTTTAGAAGAATGAGAGGTGATCTTATTGAAACATATAAAATGCTGAGGGGACTTGACAGGGTGGATGCTGAAAGGATGTTTCCCCTTGAGGAAGAGACTAGAACTAAAGGACACAGTTTAAAAATAAGGGGTCGCCCATTTAAGACAGATGAGGAGAAATGTTTTCTCAGAGGGTTGAGAGTCTTTGGAACTCTCTTCGCCAGAGAGAGGCAGGGTCATTGAATATTTTTAAGGCAGAGGTAAATAAATTCTTGACTAACAAACGAGTCACCCAGAGGGTGGTTGGAACCTGGAACACACTGCCTGAAGGGATGGTGGAGGCAGGAACCCTCACAACATTTAAGTAGTATTTAGATGAGCACTTGAAATGCCATAGCATACAAGGCTACGGGCCAAATGCTGGAAAATGGGATTAGAATAGATAGGCTTGATGGCCAGCATGGATACGGTGGGCCGAAGGGCCTGTTTCTGTGCTGTATAACACTATGACTCGATGTCTCAAAGGGTATCGGGGGTAGGCACGTAAGTGGAGTTGAGGCCACAATCAGATCAGCCATGAGCTTATTAAATGGCAGAGCAGGCTCGAAGGGGCCAAATGGCCTACTCCTGCTCCATGTTCATAAAGCCAATGCTTTTAATGCTGTTGAGAAAGAACAGTTTGATTGAGCACTATTGTGTAAAGCTGCTGTTTCTTTCCAAACTTTTCATGTTACCATCAAAGGTTGCTGTTCGCAAAATGGAACCACGCTAGTTCAATTTGTTAACGCACGCCAGAAATATTCCAGATTTGATCCCTGGTCTATGTCAAAGTATCTGATTTCAATCAGGGCATCTTGAGAGTTTCCTGATTTCACTCTTAAATGGCCCAGCTCAGATTTTAAGATTATGCCCTCTTGTTCTGGATTCCCCAACTGGAAGAGATAGGGTAGACGCAGAGAAACTATCAAATCGTTTTATAATTTTAAACACCTCAATTAGATCTTCCCTCAATCTTCTAAGTTCACAGCAATAGATGTTAAGTTTATGCAGCCTATCCTCATAATGTAACCTTTGAAGCCTGGTATCATTCCAGTGAATGAGATGTACCCCTTCCAAGGTCAGAAATCTTGCCTGAGATAAAAACAGAAAATGCTGGAAATATTCAGCAGGCCAGGCAGCATCTATGGAGAGAGAAACAGACTTAGGATTTCATCACAACTGGAAAATTATAGAGATGTGATATTTTTAAGCAAGTAAAGCCAGGAAAGGAAGGTTGGTGGGGAGGTGAGGGGAGACAGAAGAACAAAAGGGTGGGTCGACGATTGGGTGAAAAAACTAAGTGATTAAATGACAAAAAGGATGATTGTGCAAAGCAAAAGGGGATGGTAATGGGACAAGTAAACAAAAGATGCGTCTAAAGGACCTGTAAATGGCAACAACAGAATCGTTAACAGCACCTGTTGTTCAAAAAAATGGGAGAAGTGGTTATAATCTGAAATTGTTGAACTCATTGAGTCCGGAAAGTTATAAATCTTTCCAGAAGTTGGATGTCCAAAACCAATTTCAGTACTCCAATAGAGTTTGACAGAGGCTCTGTAGAACTGAAAAATCACTTTCTCACTTTTGAATTCCAGCCTTTCTAAATAAAGGCCAACAGATCATTAACCTTTTTGATTCTTCTTTGTACTTGTGCACTAGCTTTTAATGATTTGTGCACATAGACACCTGAATCCCTTCGCTCCTCCATAGCTCCGAGTTTCTCACCATTAAGAAACGATTCCAATTTGTCTTTCTCCGATCCAAAGTGCACGACGTCGCACTTCCCCAAATTGAACAACTTCTTTGTGTGAGCTCCATTGCTGAACGGTCGCAGGAGCTTCAAGACCAGAGTAATTGATCTCCTGCTAGATCAATTACCTTTTAGAAAATTGCCTTTTGGCTCCCTTAGGAGCTGAAGACAAAATGACGTCTTTTGCTTTAGTGTGTGAAGGGCCACTGAATCCCCTCAGCCGAGTGCTGTGGGATGCTCTCATTAATATGGTTGCCTGTAATGCAGCCTATGGGGTGCAGGCTGCCAGTTCCAACTCTTGTTAATGACTCCAAATTTATGATGGGGCTTGTATATTTGTCCATGGGCATATGGGAGTCTTAGTCTGTCGCACTTTCACTCACGGAGACAAGGTCCTGTAATTTTGGCCTCCTAGATTCCAGTGTTCTATTTAGATTAAAGAAACATTAGTCATAATTTGTGAAATAGTACATTAGTGACGTGTGTAAGTTGACTACTTATCATAGAGTCATAGAGTTATACAGCACAGAAACAGGCCCTTCGGCCCATTAAGTTTGTATGAAGAATTGAATTAAGAAGGCTGTTTGCCCGCACTTATACAGGGAGCATTAAATTAGTATTTATTGTTCGGATCTTGGGTTTATTTGTCATGCTGTTTCACTTGAGTCATCTTAAATAAATTGACTCAGTTGCAAAAAATGTCTGAGAGAGTGATTTAAACAATGCAGCATTACAAAGGTTCACTGTTAACTCTTTTAACACTTAAAGAAAGTGAAATCGGGCCATTTCTATAACAGGCAGCAGCTCCACAGAGCCACTTTTATACGCAGGAGGTAAGTTGAGAATCCACCCCTTTAAGTTTTGATTGATGTATTTATCAAGTTGCAACTTTTCTATTGCCAATTAATCTCTGGGTTTAACTGCCATTGGGATACAGCATTGTGGGGCCCATTATACAAACAAGTACAGTGCAAGTGTACCTGCCATTGGACTGAACGGGTGGTATTTCTGTGGGAACCTGGTAGTTTGATACTCCTGCCTTCAAATGTGACAAAGCAGTGACAATGGATGAAGCACTCTCCCCTCCATCAGAATTTCAGAGCATGACAGCCCCCCACTTTACTTTCATTTTTAGTCATTTTTAGTTATCTTTTCTTCCTTCTTTTTTTTTACATTCCTTTTTACATTTTTTACAATTATTTCATTTCATCTTAGTTTGTTCAGTTTGCTCACCCACTGTTTTTTTCAGGTTGTTTTTCTTCAGGTTTGCACTTGCTGCTGTTCAATATTCAGTATATTCACACCTAATCTGTACTAATGCTTTGTCTTTCAACACACCATTAACATATTGTTTGCCTTTGCTCCGTGACCTTTTGGTCAGCTATGTGGCCTGGTCCAATCTGCACCTTCTCCTTTGTTATCTCTTGCCCAACCCCCACCTCACTTGTTTATAATCTGTGACTTTTCTAATATTTGTCAGTTCCGAAGAAGGGTCACTGACCCGAAACGTTCACTCTGCTTCTCTTTCCACAGATGCTGCCAGACCTGCTGAGTGAATCCAGCATTTCTTGTTTTTGTTTCAGAATTTAGCAACCTGGCTGGAACACAGTGGAAATGGATTACACCCAAAATTCCTTCCGCTGTCCTGCCAAGATTACATTAATTCCATGTCCAAATCAGGATGGAATTTTTAGACTAATGTATCCGCTAATAATTAAATGTACAGAATCTAAATCATATAACTCTGCATTAGCTGGGTTTAACCCAGCACGAATTTTTTTAAATTTTCATGTCTACAGCAACTATTTGGCAGTGCTCAGAGTTCAAAATGGTACTTGCACACTTTCGGTTTAAGTTTCTAATGCTAAGATTCAGTTTCAAATGATAGAAATTTTCTTGTGGCAGTGATTATGTTGAATGTTGAATAATTCAGTTGTTTTTCTTTTTTGGGTTTTGTCAAGTTGCCTTTTGTCATCTTCCTGCTTGCCAATCTGCTTTCTTCTTTTGGACCTTCCCAAAATGTTCTGCTTTATTTTGATGCTCAACGTTAGATATAACTTAGTATCACTGAATAGAAAATAGATTTATTATCATCAATCATTTTAATAGAGATGATTCAGCTAGAAAAGACCTTTACTCTAAGGATGATAAATTATGAAGGAATTGCTAGTAAGAACAATTGAGGCCAGGACACAGGGCTCATTGTAGAAGCAGTTAAATGGTGTAATGAGAAGATGACAGAGTTGGTATTTTGGAAAGGAGAGATGATCGAAAGGTATGTCACCATAGACTAAACTTGCAAACTTTCAGGCACCTGGTTCAGATTGACAGAGAGTGATTCTATTATATTTTCTGTCTGGTTTCTTTGCTGGAACATACTCCAAGCAGTGCATAAAATATCAGATGACATGACCTGTGAATTGTATTTTTTGTTATTGGATGCTTCCATTTCGATTAATTACATCACAGTGTTTTGCATAGAAAGATCTTGCTCTCCACAATCTGATACACCTTCCCAATGGAGTAATCATCCTGTCGAAAGTACTTATTTACATAATGGCCCTGAACAAGAAAGCTAAGATCATAAGTTGCAAGCGAAAACCTTGATGTGACTCATTACATCAGTATTCTCTCCCAATACACTGTCCTGAGACCTGCAATACACAATAATTCTATTTCTTTTCATTCTGTCCTGGAAGCAAAAGCTGTTTGTCCCTGTTTCAAATTCACTAGGACACAATGGGACCAATTTTGTAAAATATTTGTATGGTAAAGATTTAATTTTTTTACAAGGAAAACCCTATCCTTGCGCCTTATTTCAGAAATAAATTCTGGGAATTCCCTTGGGGGAGGGGGGTTGATGCGCTTCTCTTGATTGCCAATCGTAACTTTGGCAGAAGATTGTCAAAAAACCCGATGAAAGTCTAAATGAGGTTTCTGCTGATCTTCCACTGAAGTTACTTCAAACGATCAGAAGAATCCCCTGGGAAATTCCCAGCAAATATTTACTACTTTGCACAGTCCTTGAGTGTCAAGCTCAAGCTCAGTGCTGGCACTAGAATATCTTTCTTGTATCTCTGACCTGTACTGGATGCAATACTCAAGGCTGTACCATGACCAGAGCACGATACAGTTTGGACACAATTTCCTCTTGTTTACATTCTACTGTTTGGATATCTTTGGATTAGATTAGATTAGAGATACAGCACTGAAACAGGCCCTTCGGCCCACCGAGTCTGTGCCGAACATCAACCACCCATTTATACTAATCCTACACGAATCCCATATTCCTACCAAACATCCCCACCTGTCCCTATATTTCCCTACCACCTACCTATACTAGTGACAATTTATAATGGCCAATTTACCTATCAACCTGCAAGTCTTTTGGCTTGTGGGAGGAAACCGGAGCACCCGGAGAAAACCCACGCAGACACAGGGAGAACTTGCAAACTCCACACAGGCAATACCCGGAATCGAACCCGGGTCCCTGGAGCTGTGAGGCTGCGGTGCTAACCACTGCGCCACTGTGTCGCCCTAAACATTAAACATTCTGTTGGTTTTGTTGATCATTGGTCTGTGCTGGCTGGACAGGTTGGGTGTCAAGTCTACCAAAATTGCCCTTGGCTATTTGATGGAATATGTGTGTTGTCTGCTTTCAGTGCTTTTACTTAAATTTCATTTGCCAGTTTTCTTTTGATTTGCATAATCTATCTGACTCCTCCTGAAATTTCTGCACTGCCTCCTTTGATTCCAATGTCGACCCCCATCCTCCCCTACCAGTTTGGTATCACCTGCATATTTGATCACTTTGGATTGAGTTTCTGAATCTCGTAATTTATGCAAATTGGAAACAGTAGTGTTTCCAGCACTGAGCCCGAGGCAGCACTTTCAGTATTTCCCTCCACCCTGACATAACTCCATTAACAAATACTTGCAAGTATTTGTTTACTTGTTTACTATCATTCAGCCGATTTTTTTTTTTAATATATTCACTTCTAGTATTTGCCCTGAATCCCTAATGGTTTGAGTTTAAGTAACTTTTCATATGGAACTTATTCAGATGGCTTTTGGAAATCTAGACACACCACGACCACCACAAAAATGATTACAACTTGCATTTGTATAGATCCTTAAGGACTCTCTTATAGGAGAAAAGAGAAGTATCTTTAGGAAGGGAATTCCAGAGCTTCGGGCCTCAGTGGCTCAAGGCAAGGCCGCCAATGGTGGAGTGATTAAAATCAGCAATGCTCAAGAAGCTAGAATTGGAGGAGCGCAGATAAGGTCGTAGGACTGGAGGTGGTTACAGAGATGGGGCCAAGAGGGATTTGCAAGGCCAAGGCCAAGAGGGATTTGAAAACAGGTGAGAACTTAAAAATCAAGGCGTTGCTGTGATGGGTGAATGGAATTTGAGTTAGAATAGAGCCGTAGAGTTTTGGATGCATTTAAGTTTATGGAGACTGTAAGGTGGGAGGCCAGTCAGAATTGTGTTGGAATAGTCAAATGTAGAGGTAACAAAGCCATAGATGAGGGTTTCAGCAGCGGATGAGCTGAGGCAGGGACAGAGTCCAACAATATTTCAAAGATGGAAATAGGCAGGTTTCAGTATGGTATAAATATGTGGTCAGCAGCCTATCTTGTAGTCAAATATGGCACCAAGGTTGTGAACAGTCTGGTTCAGCCTTGGATAGTTGCCAGGGAGAGATATAGAGTTGGCGGCTAGGGAACAGTTTTATGGGGCCCGACAACGGTGCGCAGAATTTTCCCAGCCCCACAGAGGTGGGGAGGGCATGCAGATTCAGAGAGATGCATGTCAGGATGGCTCCCCAACGCTCTCCTGCCTCTGGGCAAGTTTCCCAGGGGTGGGCTACCATGGGAATTGGCAACCCACTCTATCGAGGTGGGCAGCCAATTAAGGCCCTACCTAGGGGCCATTTTCCAAACCTGCCAGCTTTTTCCCAGTGTCAGATCAGCTCATTCCCCAACCCCCCCCCCCCCCCACTGCTGAGTCTGGAGCCCGGCAGCTACTTGGAGTTGTCCTCCCAGTGACAGACTAGGGAGGGCCATTGGCACCTCCTTTCAATGCCCTGTTGAAGGAACCGCAAGGATGAAAAGGCCACTGCCATGGCCATAATCAATCCTGTGGAGGTATTCTCTCCCCCTTTCCCCCCCCCCCCCCATCCCCTCCCCCCCAACCACACTGATGCCCGAACAGCTGTTGACCTTTATTTTTAAATTCTCTGCAAACCTCTGAGGACACCTCCGTATTGAGGCACCCTCATACTCCCCATTCTGCCTTAGCAGCACCCACCCCTCCCGGTGAAGTTGCCAGCCGTTGAGTGCTCCAGCCCCTCTGGGCCTCCCGCGTTGCTGTTATACCCACCGTCCTTAATTGCATGGCGAACTTGGAAGCAGCCTCTTAATTGGCTGCCTCCCGCAAGATCATGCTGGGAAACGTACGTCAGACATCAGTGGAGTCAGGGCCCGGAAATGATCCCGACTTCAGGCTCCCGACCCCCATGGGAAAATTCAGCCCAATGGCTTTGCTTTTCCCAATATTGAATTGGAGGAAATTTCTACTCAACCAGTACAGGATATTGGACAAGCAGCCTGACAATTTAGACGCACTGGAGGAGTCAGGAGAGGTGGTGGTAAGGTAGAACTAGGTGTCGTTGGGCTGTGTGTGGAACCTGAAGTGTTTTTGCATTATGGGATTTACCACCATCCACTTGAAGATGGAGTGTATATTTCTGCAACTGTTTGGATGCAGTCAGTGTTTGGTCAATGGTAACCCCCAGGATGTTGATAGTGGGGGATTGGGCAATGGTAATGCCAATGAACATCAAAGGGAGATGGTTAGATTCTCAACTCATTTGAGATGATCATTGTCTGGCACTTAAGTGGCAAGTAATATTCACGCCACACATCAGTCCAAACCTGGATGCTGTCCAGATCTTGCTGCATTTGGACACGGGCGGCTTCAGTATCTGAGGAGTCGTGAATGGTACTGAACATTGTGCAATCATCAGTGAACACCCGCACTTCTGACCTTATGATGGAGCAGCTGAAGATGGCTGGGCTTAGGACACTACCCTGAAGAACTCCTGATTGATGCCCTGAGACCTCCAACAACCACAACTGTCTTCCTTTGTGCTAGGTATGACTCCAACCAGTGGAGAGTTTTCCCCCACTCCACATTGACTTCAGTTTTGCTAGGGCTCCTTGATGCCATACTCTTTCAAATGCTTCCTTGATGTCAAGGGCAGTCACTCTCACCTCACCTCTTGAGTTCAGCTCTTTTGTCCATGTTTGAACCAAGGCTGTAATGAGGTCAGGAGCTGAGTGGCCCTGGCGGAACCCAAACACAGTGTCAGTGAGCCGATTATTGCTGAGCAAGTGCCACTTGATAGCACTGTTGACAGCCCCTTCCATCACTTTGCTGATGATCGAGAGTAGACTGAGGGCGGTAATTGGCCGGGTTGGATTTGTCCTGCTTTTGTGTAGAGGATATACTTGGGCAATTTTCCACATTGCCGGGTAGATGCCAGTGTTGTAGCTGTACTGGAACAGCTTGGCTAAGGTCGCGGCAAGTTCTAGAGCACAAGTTTTCAGTACTATTGCCAGAAAGTTGTCAGAGCCCGTTGTCTTTGCATTATCTAGTGCCTTCAGCTGTTTCTTGATATCACAGGGAGTGAATTGGATTGGCTGCAGACTGGCATCTGCGATGCTCGGGACCTCAGGAGGAGGCAGAGATGGATCATCAACCTGGCACTTCCGGCTGAGGATAGATGCAAATGCTTCAGCTTTATCTTTTGCACTGATCTGCTGGGCTCCCCCATCATTGAGGATGGGGATATTTGTGGAGCCACCTCCTCCTGTTAGTTGTTTAATTGTCCACCGCCATTCACGGCTGGATGTGGCAGGACTGCAGAGCTTAGATCTGCTCCGTTGGTTGTGGGATTGCTTAGCTGTGTCTATTGCATGCTACTTCTGCTGTTAATCATGCATGTAGTCCTGTGTTGTAGCTTCACCAGGCTGACACTTCATTTCTAGCTATGCCTGATGCTGCTCCTGGCAGGCCCTCCTGCACGCTACATTAAACTAGGATTGGTCCCCCAGCTTGATGGTAATGGTAGACTGGCAGATACGCTGGACCATGAGGTTACGGATTGTGGTTGAATGCAATTCTGCTGCTGATGGCCCACAGCGCCTCATGGATGCCCAGTTATGAGTTGCTAGATCTGTTTGAAATCCATCCCATTTCGCACAGTGGTAGTGCCACACAATACAATGGAGGGTATCCTCAATGTGAAAACAGGACTTCGTCTCCATAAGGACTGTGCAGTGGTCACTCCTACGAATATTGTCATGGACAGATGAATCTGTGACCGGTAGATTGGTGAGGACAAGGTCAAGTAGGTTTTTCCCTCTTGGTTCCCTCACCACCTGCCGCAGATCTAGTCTAGCAGCTCTGTCCTTTAGGACTTGGCCACCTCAGTCAGTAATGGTGCTACCGAGCCAACTTGGTGATGGACGTGGAACTCCCCCACCCAGAGTACAGTCGGTGCCCTTGCCACCCTCAATGCTTCTTCCAATTGGTGTTTAACATGAAGCACTGATTCATTAGCGGGGGTGGGGGGGTTGGTGTTGGTGGGGGTTGCGGTAGGTGGTAATCAGCAGGAGGTTTCTGTGCTCATGTTTGTCTTGATGCCATGAGACTTCATGGGATCCAGAGTAAATGTTGAGGGCTCCCAGGGCAACTCAATGGTAATATTTACCATTGGTTGGAAAAAGGGAAGTTTTCAGCGTTAAACCTAATTGGTGTAAGCTTGGATGGATCTTCTGACTGGTACATGCATTTGTCTCAACTAATTGGGGACAGAGCCACAAAAATAAATGGCAAATTATTAAATATTTTATGGATATGAAAGTTTTAAGACACACAATTATATAGTGCCTTTCACAACCTTGGGACTTCCCAAAGTGTTTTACACCCCATGAAGTACTTCTGAAGTGTAGTCACTGTTGTAATGTAGTTGAAGTTCCTCTGCTGTCTTTTAGTACATTGGTTGATGTCTTTGCATCGAATTCCATATTGTATGCGCTTTTTAACAAAGTCATCCTGTTTAAAATAAATTGTGATTGCCTTCTATCAGTAAGTTTGCTTTTTGGAATTATATGTGAAATCATACTGCAACAAATTAATTTTCAATGGTTTTATTGAATTGATTGTGGACTTCAAGCACTAAATCTACGTATTTTATATGCTGTAAAATCCTTTCCAGCATTTGAGCAAAATGATGGTTGAAATTTAACTTCATTTTTAAAAAAAAAAGAATTTATCTTTCCATTTTTAATCCACAGTTAGAATATCTAGTAATATTTTGTTGTTTGCTTTATGTTTAATTTATTTTGTAAAAACATGTCCTTAAATTGAGAAATGTAATGTGGGCAATGGAACTTTCAAGGAGATTCAGACAGCTGTGGACTACAGGTTGAATCACTGTCTGTCATTTTAAGTTCAAAAGTACAGATTGTTATAAACAGTCTGGCAAATAGAGGAAGACATGAAGCAGAGGAAGTAAGAATGATTTCTGGCAGTGAGTTATAGTATGATAAAGCGTTGATTGGTTAAATAATGTAAAGTTGCCATTTGGCATAGGACTGAAATGCTCTTAAATGTCTGAAGGGGTTAATCTGGTAAACAGAATAGCTTGGTGGAGTGCACACTGAGTTCTCAAAGGGTTAATATGGATAGTGCAATGTCATGGTAATTCTACCTCTAAACAAACAGTTAGCTGCAATTCACATCATCCCTAATTTCGTCTGGGATTTGTAACATGCAAATAGATAGTGTGCAGCTGTTCAGGGGTCCCAGCTTAAAATGGTTGTAAACTCTTGCTGGGTTACCTAAAGCAGACATGATTCTGTGTTGTCGACTGCCATCTGCTTCCATCAAGAAACAAAAGTGGGGACCATTTACTGTAGGAACGTCAGCCAACGCTGTAGGTAATTTAGACCACAGGAGGATAGATTTTGACTTTGTGCAACAGTGTAAGACAGGTGTGATAGTGAGTCAGCAGCCTGTTTTGTTTACATCTTTCCCAATTTTTGTTTCCTTTGACTGACATGTAAAATAGGCTGCTGACTCACTATCACCCATTTTACACTGATGCACAAAGCCAAGATCTACCCCAAGTGATTTTGAATATTTAATTGCATTTTGCCTGGTTCCACAGTTATGTAATACAAGAATGACTAAATTATGAACTCAGCTCACATGTATATGCATGTATCTATATAATCTTGGATAACACAAAGTCTTTGGTATGTGACAAGGCAGTAACACTTTGAGAGGGTCAGTGAAGATCAGCCGCAAGAGGAAAGGTCAATTTAGCAGTATCTTCTCGATGCCAAGATCTATTTCTGCCTTAGTGTTTTTTTTTAAAAATAAAAAGTGTTTTGTTATTCTTTCTCAGTTTGCAAATTTTTTTTGCTGGTTGGGCTGTCGAGTTTGACTGAGATGAAACTTGACTCTTACACCTCCAGCCTTAATTATTTAGTATCAGAATTTACCTTACTGACTGATACTGGGGATAAATTTGTTTCCATATACTATACACACTAGCTGGGTTCATGTGGCAGCTCAGGGGGGAAAAGGGTTTTCTTTCAAATAGCACTTAAGGATTTCTTTAAATGGGATTAAATAACTTTCATTTGATAATGTACAGCATACACAAAGGAAAATTGGTGGATTAAACATCATTCTCCATTGCCACCATGTCAGTCACTGGTTCAGTTCATACAATTGTAGAATTGAACTAAATAGAAGGAGGCTATTTGCTATATTATTCTTATGGTGGTCCATGAAAGAGATATCTCCTTCATTCCATTCCACTGTATTTTCCCAATATCCTGTGATGTTTTTTCTTTTTCAAATATTTATCCACTTTCCTTTTAAAAAAACTAGCATGAATTCTGCTTCCACTACTGTTTCTAGTTGGGCATTCAGTGTCCTAAATGAGATTCTGCTAATGTCTCCTTTCATTCTTGTGGTGATCTTAAATTTAGGCTATCTAAGTGCCAACTATTTGACCATTGGGAATAATTTTTCACTATTTACCTTTCATTAAAGCCCCTCATAATTTTGACCACCTCTGGTTCTCCAGTCTTCCTTCATAACTAAATCTATGTTATGAGGATTTTTTTTTGTATTAAAACTTAGGATCCTGTGTTTTTAAAAACTGAAAAAGGAAGTTCAACAACGGCTGGACTGGAATGCCAGTAATTTCAAGGAAACCAGCAGGGGGTTGACCTCAGAGCTACCCTCTGTTATGATGAGAGAATTTATGACTGGGCATGTGACCTGTTTTAGGAAGCTTTTGGTTTCAGTTTGGAACTTTAAAAAACCAGTGCATTTCAACAAAAAGCAGGGCATTTGAAATTTGATTTTGATCTGCCTGGAGATCAGAAAAAGTATTCCCTCTCTGTAAACGAACGTTGTATTTCGAATGTGGCAGATTCCTATTGCCCCCTGCCTCTGAAGAATCCCTGCATCAAGCTGTACTGTTGCCTCCTGGGTTTAAGAAATCCTGAATATTGGAAGAAACTTTTTACTGCTGTACTGCTGCTGTAAGACTGATGACGCTCCTTGTTGCTGCACACTTAATGGAAGACCTTAAGTGAAGCTGTCTACTGTTGAAGTTGTGTGAACGGTTACCCATCACAGAGTGTTTATCAACGTCGCCTTGAAAGACTTCGAATGGCATCCAACATTTTTTTTATTCGTTTCATGGGATGTGGGTGTCGCTGGCCAGGCCAGCATTTATTGTCCATCCCTAATTTCCCATGAGGTGGTGGTGGTGAGCTGCCTCCTTGAATTGCTGCAGTCCATGTGGGGTAGGGACATGCACAGTGCTATTAGGGCGTTCCAGGATTTTGACCCAATGACAGTGAAGGAATCGCGATATAGTTACAAGTCAGAATGGTGTGTGGCCTGGAGGGGGACTTCCAGGTGGTGGAATTCCCATGCATCTGCTGCCCTTGTCCTTCTAGGTGGTAGAGGTCGTGGGTTTGGAAGGTGCTGCCTAAGTAGCCTTGGTGCGTTGCTGCAGTGCATCTTCTAAATGGTACACACTGCTGCCACTGTGCGTCGGTGATGGAGGGAGTAAATGTTTGTGAACGGGGCGGCAATCGAGCAGGCTGCTTTGTCCTGAATGGTGTTGCGCTTCTTAAGTAGTGTTGGAGCTGCACCCATCTAGGCAAGTGGAGAGTATTCCATCACACTCCTGATTTGTGCCTTGTAGATGGTGGACAGGCTTTGGGGAGTCAGGAGATGAGTTACTCGCTGCAGGATTCCTAGCCTCTGACCTGCTCTTGTAGCCACAGTATTTATATGGCTACTCCAGTTCAGTTTCTGGTCAATGGTAACCCCCAGGATGTTGATAATACCATTGAATGCCAAGGGGAGATGGTTAAATTCTGTCTTGTTGGAGATGGTTATTGCCGAGCACTTGTGTGGCATGAACATTACTTGCCACATATCAGCCCAAGCTTGGATATTTTCCAAGTCTTGCTGCATTTCTACACTGACTGCTTCATCATCTGCGGAATCACGAATTGTGCTGAACATTGTGCAATCATCAGCAAACATCCCCACTTCTGACCTTATGATTGAAGGAAGGTCATTGATGAAGCAGCTGAAGATGGTTGGGCCTAAGACACTACCCTGAGGCACTTCTGCAGTGATGTCCTGGAGCTTTGATGATTAACCTCTAACAACCACAACCATCTTCCTTTGCGTTAGGTACAATTCCAACCAGAGGAGAGTTTTCCCCCGATTCGCATTGACTCCAGTTTTGCTCGGGCTCCTTGATGCTGTACTCGGTCAAATGCTGCCTTGATGTCAAGGGCAGTCACTCTCACCTCACCTTTCGAGTTCAGCTCTTTTGTCCATGTTTGAACCAAGGCTGTAATGAGGTCAGGAGCTGAGTGGCCCTGGCGGAACCCAAAATGCGCGTCACTGAGCAGGTTATTGCGAAGCAAGTGCAGCTTGATGGCACTGTCAATGGCACCTTCCATCATTTTACTGATGATTGAGAGTAGACTGATGAGGTGGTAATTGGCTGGGTTGGATTTGTCCTGCCTTTTGTGTACAGAACATACCTGGGCAATTTTCCACATGCCCGGATAGATGTCAGTGTTGTAGCTGTACTGAAACAGCTTGGCCAGGGGCGCGGCAAGTTCTGGAGCACAGGTCTTCAGTACTATTGTCAGAATGTTGTCGGGGCCTTTGCAGTACCCAGTGCCTTCAGTCGTTGCTTGATATCGTGTGGAGTAAATCGAATTGGCTGAAGACTGGCATCTATGATGCTGGGGAGTTGAGGAGGAGGCCGAGATGGATCATTCACTCAGCACTTCTGGCTGAAGATTGTTGCAAATGCTTCAGCCTTATCTTTTGTACTGATGTGCAGGGCTCCCCCATCATCGAGGATGGGGATATTTGTGGACTATTCGAGTTTGGGACACCTCACCAAACTAAAGAACTTCCTTCCACATAATGACAGCCTAAGTTTTTTAAAATTATTCCTTTCATTCTTATGAAACAGCTGTAAACCAAATCCTTTTTCTTTCCCGGTTAACCGGTTTTTGGATGTATGTGCGTGTGCATGAGGGCTAGGGAACATAAGGAGCTTTAATATCTCCATTTGTATATAGATTTACGTCATTATTGGTTGAGACTTGGTTTTATAATAAACAGTTAATTATGTTGTTGACTAAAGGAACCTGGTTGGTGTGCTTTATTCTGGGGGTCAAATAGAGTATATAATTGGCTGTTTATCGGTAGGTGGGAAGATTTATTGATACGCTGTGACCCGTGGAGAAGTGGGACTGAATTAACCGTGCACTCCTGCTGTCTTGGTTGTAACACCTGTCATCCTTGATATCAACCTAGAGAATTTCTTTGGTATCCTCATCTTGGACTTGGCATCTTTCCTAAAGTCGGGCACTAAAAACACAACGCAATATTTTATTGCTTAACCAATGATTTTTATATTTAGCATTTTCTCTGCTTTTGTTCTCTGCTCTTTGTAAGACCCGTGGAGGACGGGTGGTGTGGTGGGGGAGGGCGGTGAAATTTCAAACAAGTAAAAGTGACAGTGACACTTGGAAACGAGTCTCTAAAAAGAGTTTCAACTATTGTTCTGTGAACTTTAATGGAATGAAGATCGAACACAGTGAAAAATTGGCTGCCGATTCTCTACGAGCCTGTTCCGCTCTGCTAGCACAGATAAATTTCATCCCCATGATCTCATTTTCTTTTCACTTCTTTTTCAGTTTGCCACTTTTAAAGATCTGTGTATCTGAACCCCTAAATCTCTGGTGGTTTTTTTTATTCCTTTGCATTTTTATCATTTATTGTATGTGATAACTCACTATTCCTTCCAAAGGTATCACATTTCTCTGCAATAAGTTTCATCCAGTAATAAACTGCCCAATCTACTAACATTTTCTTTTGAAGTGGCTTATAATCCTCCTCACACTTAAACTACATTCTGAAGATTTCTACGTTGGGGTAGATTTCGAGGCCTTTCACCCAGACGAAACAGGGCTGTAGCATCCTGAAAAATGTGGGGGATAACTGACTGCCTTATTTCCCCCATCACTGTAATCCTCCACGAGGCCCACTGTTGGGTAGTCTTAAGGGTTTTTTCCAGAAAACTGGACCTTAGCTTGTAACTGTTTGAGCTGGGTATCTGGGTCATTTCTTGGTTTGTGTTGTTATGTAAAAAGAAAAAAGTATCGTGCTTGCCACAAGCTATGCAAAGTGTTTGGGTTGTGGTGAAATATGGTTTGTGTCGTTATATATATTTTGAACTACTTAAGTTTTATTTCTACATGTGTATAATTGTCCTGCTTTTCTGGATTTAATGCAGAATGTGTACTTTGGAACAATTACCAATGACCCTTAAATCTAATTCACATTCTTAATTCTATTGTACAATTAACTTTATATTTCTCTTATCTTTAGTAAAAACATAGCTTGGTTTTAGTGCTTTCAGGGTGCTCCTAAAATCCTGTCGAACCAGCTTCCACCATTTCTGCCACCTACAGCATGATCCCATAGAATGGTTACAGCATAGGAGGAGGCCATTCGGCCCTTTGAGACTGCACTGGCTCTCCGAAGGAGCAACTCAGCAACCCCACTCCCCTGCTCTTTCCCTGTAATCCTGCAATTTTTTCATCTTCAGGTGCTTATCCAATTCCCTTTTGAAAGCCACAATTGGATCTGCCTCCACCACCGTCTCAGGAAATGCATTCCAGATCCTAGTCATTTGCTGCTTTCTTTTAAAAAAAGTTCTCATGTCACCTTTGGCTCTTTTGCCAATCGCCTTAAATCTATGTCCTTTGGTTCTTGACCACTGTGCCATAGGGAACAATTTCTGTGTCTCTACTCTGTCTAGACCCCTCATGATCATAACTTCCCTGCTTTTGTACCCAGTGCCCGTTGATGAGGGAAATGCGGTTGACATGGTGTACATGGACTTCTAAAAGGCACTTGTTAAAGTGTCTCATAATATGCTTATCAGCAAAGTTGTTCATCTTGCATTGTTTCCATCTTGTTTGGAAGTGAAGTAAGGGCTATTTAACTCATTTCATGCTAAAGAGATGCTCAGCAAGCTATCAGATTCCAATAGACAGCATATGCAAAGCAGCCACTGGAGCAATTCTCACAGATTGACTAAATGTTACTATCTAAATTTAAGTGAAGCCCACAGTTGTGTCTTTAGCAGTTATATCCTGACAAATGGTGCTTTGCTTCTCTGCAACGTTCTATGACAAATCTTGGAAATTTCTACATATTGTATGTAGCATAATCTGTTGGCTAACATTTTGCTTTGTATCTGAGTAAACCTGGCTGGAAATGAACTACTTTCAGTAGTGGTTCACTTCCCCTAATTATGAATCCTACCCAGATGCCCCCCTCCAAATTTTGTACTGTACTGCTATGATGTGTGAAGCACATGGGACAAAAATGCATAGGCTAGTTTAGCTACCTGGTAGGTTGTCTTCATTCATTGCAAGATAGGTATCATCCATCCTCCACCTATCCATCACTTTTAGTTTGGGTGGGGAAGAGAGAAGTAGTGGTACGTCATTGCTTAGTTTCAATTATCAGCTAATGTAATACTATATCTATGAACCCTGCTTTGTATTGAAGTATTAGTTTTGACTCTTTAAGCATAGTATTGATAGGATGGTGGTTGTTTTCCCACTTATATTTTAAAAGGCACATATCTGAAAGATTACAATCAGGTATTGTTGGCTGAGCTTTTGAGCACCAAGAGTAGCTCCATGTGATGCACATGACTGACCTAACTTTGATCAATACTAATTACAAACTAATTGATTAAACATGACTACTGTATTCATTCACATCTCTCAAGGGCAAAAGGCAAGAGCAGCTGGAGGCATTCATTGTTAACGTGGACTCGTGTGTTCTGTTGTATGATTGCCTTGTGGTTTGAAGTCATGCAGACACTATCCTGTAATGCAATCATGCCTGTCTGTTTCAGGATTATATCTCATAAAGTGTGACATAGTTTCACAGGATGTCAGAGAAGTCGATAACACAAGAAGTCATGGAACAAAATCACCCTGTCAAGCATGTTGCTTCCACAGCCCACATACAATCTATCTTATGGATCTACCCTATTATTTTAAATGGGTTAACACCTTCAGTAAAATACTAGAGAAAGGGGTTTGATGCAAGCAAGTTAAACATTGATGATTACACCACCAACTGTAATTTCTAGCGTTGGATGAGGCTTGTTAGTTTTAAACCTGAAGCAAGTAGTTTGCATACATTTATACCTAGAGTTAAATCTATATTTACACCTACACCTATAGCAACATTACACTTGTAGCTACACCTAAACCTGTACCCTGCATCTACATGTACATCACTTACCTCTATACCTACATCTAACCTACATTAACAGCTTTAAACAAATCTACACCACCCCTTCAAAGTTTCCAGATTGTCAATAAAAATCCGGATGGACAACCCGGCATCATCCTAGGCACCAGCAACGACAACGGCACACCCTGCCCAGTCAACCCTTTACAGTCTTCTTTACTGACATCTAACATAGTCATACTCACGGAATCATACTTTACAGCCAATGTCCAGGTTCCTCCATCACCATCCCTGGGTATGTCCTATCCCACTGGCAGAACCGACTCACCAATGATGGTAGCACAGTGGTATGCAGTTAGAAGGTAGTTGCCCTGGGAGTCCTCAGCATTGATTCTGGACCCCATGAAGTCTCATGGCATCGGGTCAAACTTGGGCATGGAAACCTCCAGCTGATTACCACCTACTGCCCTGCCTCAGCTGATGAATCAGTATTTCTCCATGTTGAACACCACATGGAAGAGGCACTGAGGGTAGCAAGGGCACAGGATGTACTGTGGGTGGGGGACTTAAGTGCCCATCACCAAGAGTGGCGTGGTAGCACCACTATTGACTGAGCGAGCCAGGTCCTGAAGGGCACAGTTGCTAGAGTGGGTCTGTGGTAGGTGGTGAGGGAACCAACAATACAGAAAAAAACTACTTGACCTCACCCTCACTAATCTACCTGTTGCAGATGAATCTGTCTATGACAGTATTGGTGGGAGTGACCACCGCACAGTCGTTGTGGAGACAAAGTCCCGCCTTCACATTGAGGATGCCCTCCATCATGTTGTGTAGCATTACCATCGTACTAAATGGGATAGATTCAGAACAGATCTAGCAACTCAAAACTGGGCATCCATGAGGTGCTGTGAGCCATCAGCAGCAGAATGGTATTTTAACACAATCTGTAACCTCATGGCCCAGCATATCCCTCACTCTACCATTACCATCAAGCCAGGAGATCAACTCTGGTTCAATGAGGAGTGCAGGAGGGCATGTCAGGAGCAACACCAGGCATACCAAAAAAATGAGGTGAAACTGCAACACAGGACTACATGCATACTAAACAGCAGAAGCAGCTGCTAAGTGATCCCAGAACCAAAAGATCAGATCAAAACTCTACAGGTCTGCCATGTCCAGTCGTGAATGGTGGTGGACAATTAAACAACTGACAGGAGGAGGAGGAGGCTGCACAGATATCCCTATCCTCCATGATGGGGAAGCCCAGCATATCAAGCTGAAGCTTTTGCATCCATCTTCAGCCAGGAGTGCCGAGTGGATGATCCATCACGGCCTGCACCTGAGGTTCCCAGCATCACAGATGCCAGTCTTTAGCCAATTCGATTCACTCCACGTGATATCAAGAAATGACTGAAGGCACTGGATACTGCAAAGGCTATGAACAACATCCTGGCCGTAGTACTGAAGACTTGTGCTTCGGAGCTAGCTGGGCCCCTAGCCAAGCTGTTCTAGTACAGTTACAACACTGGCATCTTCCAGACAATGTGGAAAATTACCCAGGTATGACCTGTCCACAAAAAGTAGGACAAATCCAATCCAGCCAATTACTGCCCCATCAGTCTACTCTCGATCATCAGCAAAGTGATGGAAGGTGTTGTCGACAGTGCCATCAAGCGGCACTTGCAGAGCAATAACGTGCTCACTGATGCACAGTTTGGGTTCTGCCAGGGCCACTCAGCTCCTGGCCTCATTACAGCCTTGGTCCAAACATGGATCAAAGAGCTGAATTAAAGAGGTGAGGTGCGAGTGACTGCTCTTGACATCAAGGCAGCATTTGACTGAGTGTGGCATCAAGGAGCCCCAGCAAAACTGAAGTCAATGGGAATTATACCTAACATAAAGGAAGATTGTTGTGGTTGTTGGAGGCCAAACATCTAAACCCCAGGACATTACTGAAAGAATTCTCCGAGTAGTAGCCGAGGTCTAAGGAGTTGTAAGTTGTATTCCTGTGGCCTATCATGCTCTTTGATCAACACCAGCATATATGTCAACAGGCAAGGATACCAATCCCTTGATCTCAGCTAATTGCCCAGTCAGTAGCAACCAGTTCTGATGATGAGTTATGCCTCAAATCCTCTCCACAGATTCTGATTGACCTGCTGAATATTTCTAGCATCTTCTGTTTCAGATTTACAGCATTTGCAATTCTTTTATAATTAAAACCGAAAATGTTGGAAATACCCGAACAGGTCTGACAGCATCTGTGGAGAGAGAAAAAGAGTTAATGTTTCAGGTCGGTGATCTGTTGTCAGAACAACTCACTGATCTGAAATGGTAACTCTGTTTCTCTTTCCACAAATGCTGCCAGATCTGCTGAGCAGTATTTTCTGTTTTCATTTTAGATTTCCAGCATCCACAGTACTTTAACATTAATCTGCAATTCTTTTGTTTTATATCTATAAAAGTAGTTTCTGTGCTTTGGATTTGGATCTACTCTTGTTACTGAACTGAAATCCAGTTAACGAGAATTGCACAATAGTCTAGAATTTTCAAATAACTTCTGCACTATTATTGCTTCTATTCAAAATATCCATTAGTTTTTCTTGCAGTGAATTGAGATGAGCTTTAAAAAAGATTTTTATTATGTTAAATAATGCAAAAGTGCTTGTTCTGTGAGAATTGTGGGGGCTAAATCAGGCAGTGTAGCTGAAAAATAAGATCTGAAATGTGGTGTGAACCTAATAAGAACATAAGAGCATAAGAACTAAGAGCAGGAGTAGGCAGTTCAGCCCCTCGAGCCTGCTCCGCCATTCAATACGATCATCGCTGATCTCATCTCAGCCTCAACTCCACTTTCCTGCCTGTTCTCCATAACCCCTCAACACTTTACTAATTAAAAATCTGCCTATCTCCTCAAACTTACTCAATGTCCCGGCATCCACCGCTCTCTGGGGTAGTGAATTCCACAGACCCGCGACCCTTTGAGAGAAGTAATTTCTCCTCATCTCTTGTTTTAAATCTGCTATCCCTTATCCTAAAACTATGACCTCTCATTCTAGATTGCCCCACAAGAGGAAACATCCTCTCTATGTCTACTTTGTCAATCCCCTTAATCATCTTTTATACCTCAATTAGATCTCCTCTCATTCTTCTAAACTCCAGAGCATAAAGGCCTAAACTGCTCAATCTCTCTTCATAAGACAAACCCTTCATCTCTGGAATCAATCTAGTGAACCTCCTCTGAACTGCCTCCAATGCAACTACATCCCTCCTCAAGTAAGGGGACCAAAACTGTACGCAATACTCCAGGTGCGGTCTCACTAATGCCAGCGCTGCCATTTTCCAACTGCACACCCTAGCCAATGAATTGTCTTAACCTCACACAGCTGAATACAACATTAATACAAATGAAGGAACCACCTACCCGCAAACCCCCCCCCTCCCCCCCCACACCCGACCCACCAATTCCCCACCCACCAATGCTGCTTAAAGGGATCACAAACTAACTTACAGGTTAGTTGCTGGATTATTTCTTCTGGCTGCTGGTGCAATTGTGTATGCTTTTTGGAACTTTCCTTTACTTGCCTAAAGTTAGAATAGTCTACAGGGAGTGGTTTGGTTGGTGCTGAAGTACTTATAAAAGCCTGTACTGAAACAAGTTGCTTCCAGATATGGGTGGCTTTGTAGGGCTTCCTCTGGGAATTGAACATGACTGGGAGAATGAAGAGAGGCCATACAGAGCTGGACAAGGTGCTAGAAGAGGGAGAAGCGTGATCTGCAGGAGGCCATATCTGCCCTCTGTCTTCTGGGAGAAATTCCCTTACCTCAACTTCAAGGACCAGTTTCTGAGATTTCTTTGCTTCAAAAAAGAGGTTGTGACTGGAATCTGCCAACTGCTGCAACCACAAATGCAACCTCAAAGTGTGACCAGGAGTGCCTTGCCTGTGGTTGTCAAAATGACCATGGCTCTTAATTTTATGTGTCTGGCTCCGTCCAGGCTGCGGCAGATATAAGCAACATGGTCTTCACCTGAACCAGAGGGGTACCAATATCCTGGGGGGGGAGATTTGCTAGTGCTCTTCGGGGGGGGTTTAAACTAATTCAGCAGGGGGATGGGAACCTAAATTGTAGTTCTAGTGTGCAGGATGTTGAGAGTAGTGAGGTCAGGGATAAGGTTATAAGGACACAAGAGGGCACTGGCAAGCAAGAGCTTGGTTTAAAATGTGTCTACTTCAACTCCAGGAGCATCCGGAATAAGGTGGGTGAGCTTGCAGCATGGGTTGGTACCTGGGATCTCGATGTTGTGGCCATTTCAGAGACATGGGTAGAGCAGGGACAGGAATGGATGTTGCGGATTCCGGGATTTAGATGTTTCACTAAGAACAGAGAAGATGGTAAAAGAGGGGGGGGGGGGGGGGTGGGTGTGGCATTGTTAATCAAGGAAAGTATTACAGCGGCAGAAAGGATGTTTGAGGACTCGTCTACTGAGGTAGTCTGGGCCGAGGTTAGAAACAGGAGAGGAGAGGTCACCCTGTTGGGAGTTTTCTATAGACCTCCAAATAGTTCCAGATATGTAGAGGAAAGGATAGCAAAGATGATTCTTGACAGGAGCGAGAGTAACAGGGTAGTGGTTATGGGGGACTTTAACTTTCCAAATATTGACTGGAAATACTATAGTTCGAGCACTTTAGATGGGTCTGTTTTTGTCCAGTGTGTGCAGGAGGGTTTTCTGACACAGTATGTAGACAGGCCAACCAGGGGCGATGCCACATTGGATTTGGTACTGGGTAATGAACCCGGCCAGGTGTTAGATTTAGAAGTTGGTGAGCACTTTGGTGATAGTGATCACAATTCGGTTAGGTTTACCTTAGCGATGGGCAGGGACAGGCATGTACAGCAGGGCAAGAATTATAGCTGGGGGAAAGGAAATTATGATGCGATTAGGCAAGATTTAGGATGCGTAGGATGGGGAAGGAAACTGCAAGGGATGGGCACAATCGAAATGTGGAGCTTATTCAAGGAGCAGCTACTGCGTGTCCTTGATAAGTATGTACCTGTCAGGCAGGGAGGAAGTTGTCGAGCGAGGGAGCCGTGGTTTACTAAAGAAGTTGAAGAGCTTGTCAAGAGGAAGAAGAAGGCTTATGTTAGGATGAGACGTGAAGGCTCAGTTAGGGCGCTTGAGAGTTACAAGCTAGCCAGGAAGGATCTAAAGGGAGAGATAAGAAGAGCAAGGAGAGGACACGAGAAGTCATTGGCGGATAGGATCAAAGAAAACCCCCTAAGGCTTTCTATAGGTATATCAGGAATAAAAGAATGACTAGAGATAGGTTAGGGCCAATCAAGGATAGTAGTGGGAAGTTGTGTGTGGAATCGGAGGAGATAGGGGAAGTGTTAAATGAATATTTTTCATCAGTATTTACAGTGGAGAAAGAAAATGTTGTCGAGGAGAATACTGAGATACAGACTTATATAAATAAAAGCAAAATACTGCGGATGCTGGAAATCTGAAACAAAAACAAGAAATGCTGGAATCACTCAGCAGGTCTGGCAGCATCTGTGGAAAGAGAAGCAGAGTTAACGTTTCGGGTCAGTGACCCTTCTTCGGAACTGACAAATATTAGAAAAGTCACAGATTATAAACAAGTGAGGTGGGGGTTGGGCAAGAGATAACAAAGGAGAAGGTGCAGATTGGACCAGGCCACATAGCTGACCAAAAGGTCACGGAGCAAAGGCAAACAATATGTTAATGGTGTGTTGAAAGACAAAGCATTAGTACAGATTAGGTGTGAATATACTGAATATTGAACATCAGCAAGTGCAAACCTGAAGAAAAACAACCTGAAAAAAACAGTGGGTGAGCAAACTGAACAAACTAAGATGAACTGAAATAAATACAAAAAAAGATTGTAAAAAATGTAAAAAGGAATGCCAAAAAAAAAAAGGAAGAAAAAATAACTAAAAATGACTAAAAATGAAAGTAAAGTGGGGGGCTGTCATGCTCTGAAATTATTGAACTCAATGTTCAGACCGGCAGGCTGTAGTGTGCCTAATCGGTAGATGAGATGCTGTTCCTCGAGCTTGCGTTGATGTTCACTGGAACACTGCAGCAATCCCAGGACAGAGATGTGAGCATGAGAGCAGGGGGGAGTGTTGAAATGGCAAGCAACCGGAAGCTCAGGGTCCTGCTTGCGGACTGAGCGGAGATGTTCCGCAAAGCGGTCACCCAGTCTGCGCTTGGTCTCCCCAATGTAGAGGAGACCACACTGTGAGCAGCGAATACAGTATACGACATTGAAAGAAGTACAAGTAAATCGCTGCTTCACCTGAAAGGAGTGTTTGGGGCCTGGGATAGTGAGGAGAGAGGAGGTAAAGGGACAGGTATTACACCTCCTGCGATTGCAAGGGAAGGTGCCCTGGGACGGGGACGAGGTGGTGGGGGTAATGGAGGAGTGGACCAGGGTGTCGCGGAGGGAACGATCCCTTCGGAATGCTGACAGGGGAAGGGAGGGGAAGATGCGACTGGTAGTGGCATCACGCTGGAGGTGGCGAAAATGGCGGAGGATGATCCTTTGGATATGGAGGCTGGTGGGATGAAAAGTGAGGACAAGGGGAACCCTGTCA
The DNA here is from genome assembly GCF_036365525.1 of Heterodontus francisci. NCBI lineage: Eukaryota > Metazoa > Chordata > Chondrichthyes > Heterodontiformes > Heterodontidae > Heterodontus > Heterodontus francisci. The sequence continues at coordinate 53,733,753 of NC_090380.1, forward strand.
CGGTTCTGGGAGGGAGGGGAAGGGGTGAGGGTAGAGGTGCGGGGAATGAGGCGACGGTACATTGATGACTGTATCGGTGCCGTTTCCTGCTCCCGCCCCGAACTAGAAAACTTTATCAACTTTGCTTCCAATTTCCACCCTTCTCTCACCTTTACATGGTCCATCTCTGACACTTCCCTTCCCTTCCTCGACTTCTCTGTCTCCATCTCTGGGGATAGGTTGTCTACCAATATCCATTATAAACCCACTGACTCCCACAGCTACCTCGACTACACTTCTTCACACCCTACCTCCTGTAAGGACTCCATTCCATTCTCCCAGTTTCTCCGTCTCCGACGCATCTGCTCTGATGATGCTACCTTCCATGACGGTGCTTCTGTAATGACCTCCTTTTTCCTCAACCGAGGATTTCCCCCCACTGTGGTTGACAGGGCCCTCAACCGTGTCCGACCGGTACATTGATGACTGTATCGGTGCCGTTTCCTGCTCCCGCCCCGAACTAGAAAACTTTATCAACTTTGCTTCCAATTTCCACCCTTCTCTCACCTTTACATGGTCCATCTCTGACACTTCCCTTCCCTTCCTCGACTTCTCTGTCTCCATCTCTGGGGATAGGTTGTCTACCAATATCCATTATAAGCCCACTGACTCCCACAGCTACCTCGACTACACTTCTTCACACCCTACCTCCTGTAAGGACTCCATTCCATTCTCCCAGTTTCTCCGTCTCCGACGCATCTGCTCTGATGATGCTACCTTCCATGACGGTGCTTCTGATATGACCTCCTTTTTCCTCAACCGAGGATTTCCCCCCACTGTGGTTGACAGGGCCCTCAACCGTGTCCGACCCATTCCCCGCACCTCTACCCTCACCCCTTCCCCTCCCTCCCAGAACCGTGACAGGGTTCCCCTTGTCCTCACTTTTCATCCCACCAGCCTCCATATCCAAAGGATCATCCTCCGCCATTTTCGCCACCTCCAGCGTGATGCCACTACCAGTCGCATCTTCCCCTCCCTTCCCCTGTCAGCATTCCGAAGGGATCGTTCCCTCCGCGACACCCTGGTCCACTCCTCCATTACCCCCACCACCTCGTCCCCGTCCCAGGGCACCTTCCCTTGCAATCGCAGGAGGTGTAATACCTGTCCCTTTACCTCCTCTCTCCTCACTATCCCAGGCCCCAAACACTCCTTTCAGGTGAAGCAGCGATTTACTTGTACTTCTTTCAATGTTGTATACTGTATTCGCTGCTCACAGTGTGGTCTCCTCTACATTGGGGAGACCAAGCGCAGACTGGGTGACCGCTTTGCGGAACATCTCCGCTCAGTCCGCAAGCAGGACCCTGAGCTTCCGGTTGCTTGCCATTTCAACACTCCCCCCTGCTCTCATGCTCACATCTCTGTCCTGGGATTGCTGCAGTGTTCCAGTGAACATCAACGCAAGCTCGAGGAACAGCATCTCATCTACCGATTAGGCACACTACAGCCTGCCGGTCTGAACATTGAGTTCAATAATTTCAGAGCATGACAGCCCCCCACTTTACTTTCATTTTTAGTCATTTTTAGTTATTTTTTCTTCCTTTTTTTTTTTGGCATTCCTTTTTACATTTTTTACAATCTTTTTTTGTATTTATTTCAGTTCATCTTAGTTTGTTCAGTTTGCTCACCCACTGTTTTTTTCAGGTTGTTTTTCTTCAGGTTTGCACTTGCTGATGTTCAATATTCAGTATATTCACACCTAATCTGTACTAATGCTTTGTCTTTCAACACACCATTAACATATTGTTTGCCTTTGCTCCGTGACCTTTTGGTCAGCTATGTGGCCTGGTCCAATCTGCACCTTCTCCTTTGTTATCTCTTGCCCAACCCCCACCTCACTTGTTTATAATCTGTGACTTTTCTAATATTTGTCAGTTCCGAAGAAGGGTCACTGACCCGAAACGTTAACTCTGCTTCTCTTTCCACAGATGCTGCCAGACCTGCTGAGTGATTCCAGCATTTCTTGTTGTGACTGAGATACAGACTACTAGGCTAGATGGGATTGAGGTTCACAAGGAGGAGGTGTTAGCAATTTTGGAAAGTGTGAAAATAGATAAGTCCCCTGGGCCAGATGGGATTTATCCTAGGATTCTCTGGGAAGCCAGGGAGGAGATTGCAGAGCCTTTGTCCTTGATTTTTATGTCGTCATTGTCGACAGGAATAGTGCCGGAAGACTGGAGGATAGCAAATGTTGTCCCCTTGTTCAAGAAGGGGAGTAGAGACAGCCCTGGTAATTATAGACCTGTGAGCCTTACTTCGGTTGTGGGTAAAATGTTGGAAAAGGTTATAAGAGATAGGATTTATAATCATCTTGAAAAGAATAAGTTCATTAGAGATAGTCAGCACGGTTTTGTGAAGGGTAGGTCGTGCCTCACAAACCTTATTGAGTTTTTTGAGAAGGTGACCAAACAGGTGGATGAGGATAAAGCCGTGGATGTGGTCTATATGGATTTCAGTAAGGCGTTTGATAAAGTTCCCCACGGTAGGCTATTGCAGAAAATACGGAAGTATGGGATTGAAGGTGAATTAGTGCTTTGGATCAGAAATTGGCTCGCTGAAAGAAGACAGAGGGTGGTGGTTGATGGTAAATGTTCATCCTGGAGTATAGTTTCTAGTGGTGTACCGCAAGGATCTGTTTTGGGGCCACTGCTATTTGTCATTTTTATAAATGACCTGGATGAGGGTGTAGAAGGGTGGGTTAGTAAATTTGCGGATGACACGAAGGTCGGTGGAGTTGTGGATAGTGCCGAAGGATGTTGTAGGTTACAGAGGGACATAGATAGGCTGCAGAGCTGGGCTGAGAGATGGCAAATGGAGTTTAATGCGGAAAAGTGTGAGGTGATTCACTTCGGAAGGAGTAACAGGATTGCAGAATACTGGGCTAATGGGAAGATTCTTGGTAGTGTAGATGAGCAGAGAGATCTTGGTGTCCAGGTACATAAATCCCTGAAAGTTGCCACCCAGGTTAATAGAGCTGTTAAGAAGGCATATGGTATGTTAGCTTTTATTAGTAGGGGGATCGAGTTTAGGAGCCACGAGGTCATGCTGCAGCTGTACAGAACTCTGGTGCGGCCGCACCTGGAGTATTGCGTGCAGTTCTGGTCACCGCATTATAGGAAGGATGTGGAAGCTTTGGAAAAGGTGCAGAGGAGATTTACTAGGATGTTGCCTGGTATGGAGGGAAGGTCTTACGAGGGAAGGCTGAGGGACTTGAGGTTGTTTTCGTTAGAGAAGGAGGAGAAGAGGTGACTTAATAGAGACATATAAGATAATCAGAGGGTTGGACAGGGTGGATAGTGAGAGCCTTTTTCCTCGGATGGTGATGGCAAACACGAGGGGACATAGCTTTAAGTTGAGGGGTGATAGATATAGGACAGATGTCAGAGGTAGTTTCTTTACACAGAGAATAGTAGGGGCGTGGAACGCCCTGCCTGCAACAGTAGTGGACTCGCCAACTTTAAGGGCATTTAAGTGGTCATTGGATAGACATATGGATGAAAATGGAATAGTGTAGGTCAGATGGTTTCACAGGTCGGCGCAACATCGAGGGCTGAAGGGCCTGTACTGCGCTGTCATGTTCTATGTTCTTAACATCTTGCAGTTTGCACTGCACTGCTGCATATGGGGCATTTCTGAGGCTCTCTATACACACAGAAACAGTTTAATCTCATTCCCTCTTGTGAGAGGGAAGCAGGTGGATTGAATAGTTTTTTGCACGGATTGCAGGTTTCCCAATGGTGATGGATACCATTGACTGCACGCACATTGCCATGTGTGCATCTCGACCAATTTCAATTAGAATGTAGACTCAACCTATTTCACTCCATCAGTGTGCAGCTGCTGTATGATCACAGGCAGCGCGTCATGCAGGTGATTGCAGCAGTCATGATTCGTTCATTCTGTGACAGTCCTCTGTTCCATCTATAATTGACCCACCAAGGCAAGCCAATGATTAGCTACTGGGCCATAAGAATTATTCACTCATAACATGACTCATGACTCCAGTCCAGAACCCCCATACATGTGCACAGCAGGTCTAAAGTGAGAGTCATACTGCCACAAGGAATATTTTAAAGGACACCATTGGCTTCCGCAAGCAATGCTTCGGTTATCTGGACTGCTGCAGAATACTCAGCTGAGTGTGTATGAAGTAGTATTCTGCATAACCTCAGCATTGTGAGGGAACAGTCCTTGCCACCACCGATCAGATGAGAAGCTGAGGGGCAAGAGTAAGAGGAGAAGGTATGTGCAACAGAAAGTGGAGGAAGAGAGGCTCCAATGTAGACATGCTCTTGCTGCCTCGCTCTGTGATTAAATAATTAATGAGCAATGCCATTAACCTCACCACACCTCCCCATTCACCCAGTCCCATGCTCCTTACCTTTCCTCTATCACTATTACATTATCCTCTTTCTGACAACACAAAACCCCCCCAGAAAATGCACATTTTAATTGAATTTATAAAATTGAACCATCACATAATGCATACAAAAATAAACTGATCACCCTTGAACATTCCTTTAGTGCCTATCCTATTGCTCCCCAGTGCTTATGGCATGGCTGATGGAAGACTGCAGATGGCCTTGGAGATCGCCCTCAAGCAGCTCTGGGCCTAGAAGGCTGTGTTTCAGACTGCTTCTTGGCTGAACAGCAGCAGTCTGGGCTGGCTGGCTGACTGACTGGCAGCAGCAAGGGCACTGGTGGAGTGACAGGGATGGGAGCAGGAATGCTGTCTACTTGAGAGAGGACAGCAGGATCATGCTCCATACAGCTACTGCCACTCTCCTGGGGAACTGTCTCAGCAATCCTACTGACCTTCGAACAGTGGCATCCAGAGCCAGGAAGGCAGCAGTCTGAGCTTGCAAGGCCGCAGTTTGAGATTCCGATGCAGATTTTTGATAGAAGCTGTGTGCATTGCAATGGAAGCTGTGATATCATCTATCAAACACTGCACCATGGTGGGTTCCACAGGTGTGATGATAGAGGTGTTCAGCCGTTCCTTGTTGGACAGGATGAGCTCAGAGCTCTGTGCCAAGTTAGTGAAGGACTCCTCCATGCTCCTTGGCATTGAGTGCAGGGTTTCTGGCAGGCTTTCCAGTGCACCAAGCATTTGATTGTGTACTCCCATCAGATGACTTCTGCAGTGTGGCCCATTCAAGTCCTCATCTGCCTTCTCTGTAGCAGAACTAGTATGCAATCTCGCCCTCTGATGAGCTGGTACCTGCACTAACCTTTCCCCCTCTCCCACCCCATCCTGGCTCCTGCACACTTATGCCCAGTGTGTCACCACACGCAGATTTCTCTTCTACCTTAGCCTGTAAAATATGTACAATATCACTATCTAACCTGGTGACCATGAATGTGCAAGATTGAGTGACTGTGTCTCTTCATCTTCACACTTTTTTTTTTCCTCTTCCTCCTCTGACTGGGCAAGTTCCAGTTGTTGATGAAAGGTCACTGACCTGAAATGTTAACTCTGCTTCTCTTTCCACAGATGCTGTCAGACCTGCAGAGTTTTTACAGCACTTTGTTTTTTTTCCAGTTCTTGAGTGTCTGAAATTAAAAAAGGAATAAGGGTTGATGAGACAAGAGGAGAATTATATATGCTGATACCCTCATCGTTGATCCCTCCAGCCCCGCCAGTGGCCGCAGCCTCAGCAATGCCCTACCCATAGTGGCCGACGCTGTCTCCTCCATGGGGGTTAAAACATGCAGTTGTGCTTGTCTTTCTCCAGTCCATTGCTGCTGCCTGCTGTTAAGTGCCACCTTCTCCTGCAAGAAAGAGTGATGTGTGTCAGTGGATGTACTGCGATATGTTTGGGTAATTTAGCTGTCGTGGTTGAATGGCTACCAGTATGTGCAAACTGTGAGCTATGGGTGCAAGGCTTGCAACAGTGCTAAGTATGTGAGGGTGAGGCAAAGCATATGAATTGAAAGGTTCAGTATTGATTGATGGAGCTTGTTGATAAGTGGGTGATGGGGGTGTAGTGAATTGAGAAGTGGTTAAGGCTAGTGGCGCAGTTGGAAGGATATGGCATTTGAAAATGAGCTCATTCAATTTGACTACTCATGTCAAATCATTAAATTACTTCCTGCGCTGCATCCATGCTCTTGGAGCTATACTCCTGGCATTGACCTCTGCCATTGCTTCTCTTCCCACTGCCTCCTTAGTATATCTCTGGAGAGCCTCCTGCATCATGTTGGATACATGATGTCTCTCCATCTTTCCATGTGTAGCACCAATACCTTCTGTGCATTGCCAAAATGTGTTGGTGCTCACTCTCTCACATGTTCAGCCATTCCTCAAATTATCAGAGCCTAGATTGACTTTTCAAAAAACTCCCATCACTTCTTGAGCCATAATGCACATCCCCTTTAAGAAATGTGGGCTGTCTTTAAGTAGCATTAAGCACTCGTGATATTGGGCCCCATGCTGATACGTGTGGCCAATGAGCAGTGTGGCTAGTACTAGCCTCATGCAGAAATCACTTAAAACACCAGGCAGCACAAATTTAACACGCTGCATTGCAATGAAAGGTTGGGTACTGCAATCCCCATGTCTGTTTTAGGGGATTAGCCAATTTAACCTCCATGGCATTTCTACTGGGTCTAGCTATAGAAAATGAAGTAAATGCAGTAAAGTAAGATTCTAATGTATGAATGGATTGTAATTTTTCTTGGTAAAATAATTTAGCTTTGGTTTGGAGAAAAACTAATACTGAGGGTTACTCTTCAGATTATTAATTCCAATCACCTTGGAACTCTACCTGAGTAATATAAAAAGACATGAATGAAAACATGAGCAAGTCAGCTTATTGTTTAGTGTCTCTTTTTAAGCTATAGGCTTTGGTCCTGGAGGGGCACTGATGCACTGTAATCCCTCTCTCTTGCTTGAGCTTTATTCCTGCTAGTAAACATCATGTGCTTTTACTTAGACAAAGCCGATATGAATTGTTGCTTAGTTTTCCAAGTCTCTCTAAGAATGAGAATGGGCTGGAACTGAGGATGACTAAAAGGTTGCACCATGCTTGTCATTTTGAAGGAAAAGATGCAAAGTTGAGTTGTTCTAGAGGGAAAAAAAGGATGCATGTGAACATTAAGATAAAGCCAACAAATAATAATGACTTCCCCTCCCTAAAGGAATAGGCTAAAATAAAACAATTTTATTCTTAGGGGACAGGGATGTCATGTAGTAAGAAGTACAATAGGTTTGTGCATCATGAGGGTAATTTTTAAAACATTTTAAGTGTGACTTGAGTTATTGAATGAATGTTGAAATAATAACAGCTTGCATCTATATAGTGCCTTAACATAGTAAAATGTCCACAGATGCTTCACAGTAGTGTTATCAATCAAAATTTGACAGCGAGCCAAATAAGGAGATTTTGGACCAAAAGCTTGGTCAAAGAGGTAGGTTTTAAGGAGTCACTTAAAGGAGGAAAGGGTGGTAGAGAAGCAGGGAGGTTTAGGGAGGGAATTGCAGAGCTTAGGGCCCAGGCAGCTGAAGGCAGAGCCTCCAATGATGGAGAGATTATAATCGGGGATGCACGAGAGGCACGGATACCTTGGAGGGTTTAGGGCTGGAGGAAATTATGGAAGTAGAGGGGGGACAAGGCCATGGAAAGATTTGAGAACAATGTCAGGCCAGCATGCTATGTTGAATGCTACTTTTTTAATCTACTGGCTGGAGATCTGAATTTATTTTCCTTTAAAGAAATTAAAAAGGAACAAATAAAAGGTGACTTTGCTAGCAGCTTAAGATGGCCACCTAATTTTCAACACTGTACCCTACATTGCAAGGCCTGAGAGGCTGGAGATGAAGAATCTGCCCTGTCCCAGCCAGAACCAAGAGCTGGGAAATTTAAGGGAACTGCCTGTTCTCATTATCAAGGCATCAAGACTATCACTTGAACAATGGGTCCCCAGAGAAAGGAATCTCCAGACATGGGCTGTTTTAGTTGCAAGAAGAAATACATTGCTAACTACCATGCTTGAAACACTAGGTGACTGTCATGTGACAAGCGCCCCCCACCCCCCCCCATGGCCTGTGAGTTTAGACTGGTATTTCTCTGCAGCAGGCTAAGTATCTGGGCTCTAACAAGTGCAGAGCCAAGTGGGGGTTCCTCCATTCTCTCCAGCTTGCAAGTTTCGAACCCTTTCTGCATACTCTGGCTGCAACCAAAGACCCCTTGGAGGAAATCATCTGCATCGGTGTCTCCAAGACACCCACCAAATAAGCCGGAAGCCTCAGGACCACCGGATTCAGCTGGAAGCCAGCCGAGTTACCAAACTCCACAGACTGTATACCCCTTTTTTCTATGGACTCTAACTCGACCAATCTACCCTTCTCCACTCTGTAACGTGTGTGTGTGTGTGTGTGTGTGTGTGTGTGTGTGTGTGTGAGTGAAAGTTGGAGCGTAGTTTATTATTTTGCTTAGACCAGTTTAAGTACAATAAAGCGAACTTCTTTCTTTGTTAAACACAAGAAAACTTGTCCCATTGGTTCTTTTTATGATTATAACACGTAAATAATCAAATGCTCACTGAATTGGTAAGTACATCCACTTTAAAACAAGAATTAAACCTGCTGTGGTCAAACAAGGAGAGGGAAAAGAGAGAATCCTTTCAAACTTCCCTTCTCACCTGACCGTAACAACAAGAGAATTTTTTAAATTAAGGAATTGTAGGGCAGAAATCATGGGTGATAGGTGAATGGGACTTGGCCAGACCTAGAATATGGGCAGCAGAGTTCTGGATGCGCAGAAATTTATGTAGGTTAGAGGATGGAAGGCTGTTCAGGAAGGCAATGAAATAGGTCAAGCCTGGTGTTAACAAATATTCTTTGTTATGTGCACTTTTGTGCTCTTGCACTACCATTGCCACCATCAAAGTGCAAGAGAATCTGAACAAAGACCTTGGCAGTACTCAAAATGGGACACTCACGTGATAATATGTAATAGAAAAAACCTCTGAAAGTGTAGTTAATAGCAAAAATTGAGCTCATGATGTCAATGGCCCATCAAGCATCTATGCTAAGGTTTGTTCCTTATAAAGCAGAGAAAATAGTGCCATTATACGTCCAACCTGGAATAACCATAATCATCTTAGTAGCACTGACAAGACAAAGCTTAAAAGACATAGGGGAGTGATTCAGTGCTTGGCATAAGATATAGGTGAGGTCTTCCATGCACACATCGTGCAAAGTAAATCATTATGTAATGGGGAAGTGTCTGTGGCACTGAGGGCCTGAACACCAATCAGATGCTAATGAAGCCTGAATAAATGTTAGAGGTAATGGCCTCATTGTATGCCATCAGTAACTGAAGAGCGCTGAAAATGAGTACCAAATGGTATGCCCCAAAGTCACTTATGTTGGCTTGATTCACCACATGCTGATCATCTCAGGTATGACCTGGCAGGAATATTCTGACCTGGATAAATGTGTAACTACTCATAGAAAAATCCTTCCTAAGAACTAAACTACACATACTTCTCCTTTGCATAGCTCCTCTGATCTTCCTGTCTTCCAAACCTGCTGATAGAGAACATGCCCAGTGAAATAACTTTAGGTACAATTTAGGCTCAGAACAATTGTCAGGCAGTTAGTGAACAACCATTACGGGAGACGGAATAAAGCACCACTTTGCCTAACTGTAGCAAGTAGCTGTAATTTGAGCCAGAAATTTCCTTGCTTCTTTGCATATTTTTGTGCTTTCATTACCAAAGTGGTGCTTTATTCCGTCTCCCGTAATGGTTGTTCACTAACTGCCTGACAATTGTACTGAGCCTAAATTGTACCTAAAGTTATTTCACTGGGCATGTTCTCTATCAGCAGGTTTGGAAGACAGGAAGATCAGAGGAGCTATGCAAAGGAGAAGTATGTGTAGTTTAGTTCTTAGGAAGGATTTTTCTATGAGTAGTTACACATTTATCCAGGTCAGAATATTCCTGCCAGGTCATACCTGAGATGATCAGCATGTGGTGACTATGACATGCCAAGGAGGGCATGACGCAACTGAACAATTTTGTGTAGGCAGACAGCAGACCTTGGATAAGGCCACCCCTGTTACTGATTGTCAAGGTGACTTCTCTCTCGAATTTTTATGCTAATGGGTGATCCCAAACAATAGCAGGATACTCTGTTTGAATCACTCAATCCATAATGTGCAGTTTCATCATGCAAATGCCCAGGTCAGGAATTTGATTACTTTAGAACCATAGAAAAAGTACAGCACAGAAGGAGGCCATTCAGCCCGTGTCTGCGCCGGCCGAATAAACTATCTGCCCAAACTAATCCCACCTTCCAGCACCTGGTCCATAGCCCTGCAGGTTACAGCACCTCAGGTACCTTTTAAAAGAATTGAGGGTCTCTGCCTCCAGCACCATTCCTGGCAGGGAATTCCAGACACCCACCACCCTCTGGGTGAAAAAGTTTCCCCTCTAATCCTTCTACCAATCACCTTAAATCTGTGCCCCCTAGTAACTGACCTCCCTGCCAGGGGAAACAAGTCCATCCACTCTATCTAGGCCCCTCATAATTATGTACACCTCAATCAAGTCACCCCTCAGCCTCCTCAGTTCCAGGGAAAACAACCCGAGGCTCTCCAATCTTTCCACATCGCTGCAACCTTCAAGCTCTAGCAAAATTCTTGTAAATCTCCTCTGTACTCTCTCCAGAGCAATTATGTCCTTTCTGTAATGTGGTGACCAGAACTGCACACAATACTCCAGCTGTGGCCTAACCAACACTCTATACAGTTCCAGCATCACATGCCTGCTTTTGTACTCTATACCTCAGCCAATAAAGGAAAGTAATCCATATGCCCTCTTAACTCTATCCACCTGTCCTTGCACCTTCAGGGACCTGTGGACACGCACTCCAAGGTCTCTCACTTCTTCTACCTCTCTCAATATCCTCTCATTTATTGTGTATTCCCTCGCTTTATTTGCCCTCCCTAAATGCAATACCTCACACTTCTCTGGATTGAATTCCATTTGCCACTTTTCTGCCCACTCAACCAAAACATTGATATCATTCTGGAGTCTACTAGTGAGTTTCCTCCTCACTACTAACTACACAGCCAATTTTAGTGTCATCTCCAAATTTCCCACATTTAAGTCTAAATCATTAATAATACCACAAACAGCAAGTGACCCAACACTGACCCCTGTGGACTACTGGAAACCGCCCTCCACTCTCAAAAATATCCGTTGACTACTACCCTTTGCTTTGTGTCACTGAGCCAATTCTGGATCCAACCTGCCACATTCCCTTGTATCCCATGGGCTTTCATTTTACTGACCAATGTGCCATGTGGGACCTTGTCAAATGCCTTACTAAAATCCATGTAGACCACATCCACTGCACTACTCTCATCAATCCTCCTTGTCACTTCCTCAAAAAACTCAGTCAAGTTAGTAAGACATGACCTTTCCCTAACACATTCATGCTGACTATCCCTGATTAATCCATGCCTTTCTAAGTGACAGTTTATCCTGTCTCTGAGTAAATTCTAACAACTTATCCACCACTGAGGTCAGACTGACCAGCCTATAATTACCTGGCTTATCCCTCGCACCCTATTTAAACAATGGTACAACTTTTGCACTCCTCCAATCATTTGGTACCTCGCCTGTAGTGAGGATTTGAAGATGATCCTCAGTGCATCTGCTGTTTCCTCCCTGGCTTTCTTTAACAACCTGGGATTCAATCTATCCAGTCCTGGCGATTTATCCACTTTCAGGGATGTCAGACCCTCAAGCACTTCCTCTCTCATTATGCTTATCGTATCTAATATTTCACACTCCTCTTTAACTACAATGTCTGCATCAACCCTCTCCTTTGTGAAGTCAGAGACAAAAACTCATTAAGAACCCTGCCCACATCTTCTGCATCCACGCATAAATTCCCCTGTACATCTCTGATAGGCCCTACCCTTTCCTTAGTTATCCTCTTGCTCTTACTGTACTGATAAAACATCTTCGGGTTTTCCTTGATTTTACTTGCCAATAATTTTTCATGTCCTCTCTTTGCTTTTCTAATTTCCTTTTTTACTACACCCTTGCACTTCATATATCCCTCTAGGCTTTTTAAAGTATTAAGATATTTGTGATTTTTTTTTTTATTTCCAAAATATACTTTATTCATAAAAATCTGTAAAAATTACATTGCCAAACAGTTTCCAAACAGCACCAAAAAATACAAACATTGCAAGGGAGATCAGTTTCCTTCAATACTGTCATGAGTTTCTTCCCAACCCTTCCGTTTCACAATTGTCATGTCAATTACAGTTTTACATTTACAGCAATTGAGAATATTAACGATACAGTTCGAGGGGTTTCCCATGGATCCAGCCCCTCAGTCCAGCTTGGTGGGGGAACCTTACACAGTGGTCTTTCCCCATTGAGCCTTTGCTGCGGCTGCCCCAAGCTTTAGTGCGTCCCTCAGCACGTAGTCCTGGACCTTGGAATGTGCCAGTCTGCAACATTCGGTGGTGGACAACACTTTGCGTTGGAAGACCAGCAAGTTTCGGGCAGACCAAAGGGTGTCTTTCACCGAATTGATAGTCCTCCAGCAGCAGTTGATGTTTGTCTCGGTGTGCGTCCCTGGGAACAGCCTGTAGAGCACAGACTCCTGTGTTACAGAGCTGCTTGGGATAAACCTCGACAAAAACCACTGCATCTCTTTCCACACCTGCTTTGCGAAGACACATTCCAGGAGGAGGTGGGCGACCGTCTCTTCCCTACCACAGCCACTGCGGGGGCATTGTGCGGAGGGGGCGAGACTTCGGGTGTGCATGAAGGAACTGACAGGGAGGGCCCTTCTCACCACCAGCCAAGCTACGTCTTGGTGCTTGTTTGAAAGTTCTGGTGATGAGGCATTCCGCCAAATGACTTTGACGGTCTGCTCGGGGAACGATCCGACAGGATCCACTGTCTCCTTTTCCCGTAGCTTTGAGGACATTCCGTGCAGACCACTGCCTGATGGATCGGTGGTCAAAGGTGTTTTCCCGCAGAAACTGCTCCACGAAGGATAGGTGGTACGGCACGGCCCAGCTGCATGGAGTGTTCCGCGGCAATGTGACCAGGCCCATCCTTCGCAACACCGGGGACACATAGAACCTCAGCACGTAGTGACACTTGGAGTTTGCGTACTGGAGGTCTACACACAGCTTGATGCAGCCGCACACGAAGGTGGTCATCAGGATGAGGGCCATGTTGGGTACATTTTTCCTGCCCTTGTCCAGAGATTTGAACATTGTGTCCCTCCGGACCCGGTCCATTTTAGATCCCCAGATGAAGCAGAAAATGGCTCGGGTGACTGCCACAGCGCAGGAGTGGGGTATGGGCCAGACCTGCGCCACGTACAGCAACAACGTGAGCGCCTCGCACCTGACGACCAGGTTCTTACCCACAATAGAGAGAGATCACTGCCCCCACATGCTCAACTTTTGTTGTACCTTGGCTACTCGCTCCTCCCAGGTTTTGGTGCACGCCCCGGCCCTTCCGAACCATATCCCCAGCACCTTCAGGTAATCTGACCTGACGGTGAAGGGGACAAAGGATCGGTCAGCCCAGTTCCCAAAGAACATGGCCTCGCTCTTGCCGTGGTTAACTTACACTGTGCCAATAGTGTATTTCTCTTAAATGCCTCCCACTGGTTTGCCACTGATTTTCCTTCAAGTAGCTGTATCCAGTCCACTTTCGTCTGGTCACCTCTCTGTTTCGTAATATTTGCCTTCCCCTAATTTAGAACCTTTACTTTTGTTTTATCTTGGTCCTTTTCCATGATTATGCTAAAACTAACTGTATTATGGTCACTATCTCCCAAAGGGTCACCCACTGTTACTTCGTCCACTTGCCCAGATTCATTACCAAAGACTAAATCTAGAATTGGGCCCCCTCTCGTTGGGCTTGTTACGTGCTGGCTAAAAAAGTTCTCTTGAATGCAGTTCAAGAATTTTGTGCCTTCTGTGCCCTTCACACTATTTGTATCCCAGTTGATATTGAGGTTGTTGAAATCCCCAACTATTATTGCCCTAAAATTGTTATACTCCGAAATCTGCCTACATATTTGTTCTTCAATCTCCCTCTCACTATTTGGGGCTCTATAGTACACTCCCAGTATGTAGCCGCCCCCTTTTTATTTCTGAGCTCCGCCCATATGGCCTCTTTTTTGATGATTCATTTAGCATGTCATCCCTCCTCAAAGCTGTTATTGATTCCTTAACTAATAATGCTACACCCCTCCTTTTTTATCTCCCTTTCTATCACGCCTGAAAACTCTATATCCAGGGATGTTGAGCTGCCATTCTTGCCCTTCTCTATGCCAAGTTTCCATTATAACGATGATATCGTGTTGCCATATGTATCTCTGTGCCCTCAACTCATCGGCTTTATTTGCTATACTTTTTGCATTTAAATAAATGCCCTTTAATACTGCCAAATTCTTGTGTCGCACACTTTTTAACCTTTGCTTCTTCTGCCTTTTGAGTCACTCGCTAATTTTCTGCGTCCTGTCCCCTGCCCTGAAATCTAAGACTGCGTTCAGGTTCCCATCCCACTGCCAGTCTAGTTCAAACCATCCCCAACAGCGTGAGCAAACCTTCCTGCAAGGATATTTGTCCCAGTCCTGTTCAAGTGCAGACCGGGCTTATACAGGTCCCATCTTCCCCAGAACTGGTCCCAATGCCCCAGAAAGCTGAAGCCCTCCCTCCTGCACCATCTCTCCAGCCATGTATTCATCTGGTGTTCATCGTTCATCTTTCACAGATGACGTCTGGGGGCCCAAGGTTTGCTGCTGGAACCCTGATTAACGAATCCTTTTGAGACACCCTGGGAATAGACTTAAAGCAGAAACACAAACGCATTGCCGCGGTATTTACTCGGGGCCGTAAAGAGAGCGGGGGGGATTTTCAGACTGGAAACCTGGAAGTATGGGTTTCACTACAAGGACGCCTTTTAAATTTTTTTCAACAGGTTTCCAGCCCGAGGCTGTCAGTCGGATGGGAAAGCAACCAGGGAGCAGATGCCAGATAAGTCTGACATTGGAGAGTGTGGGGCCAGGGGTAGTTGGACATTGCAGGATGAATTGCATATCTGGAGGGTGTGGGCATTGAGGAGGTCCAATTGCATGGAGGTAAGCTTGTTGGGCTGGGGGAAACACTCCTGTTCCTCCTGGCCCACAGGTAGTGCAGCTATTTTAACTTCTTTTTACCTGCTGGGATTCCCCAAGTCCCAGGAATTCCAGCCTCCATGCTCGTCTAACAAAAATAGAAATTCCAGTTAAAATGGAGGCATGAAGCCTCCTTAAAAGATTTCAGTGACTGACTCGCATCCTGAGAGTGGATTGGTTGCCTGTCCCTCCTCCAACCGACTCCTGTTAAAGTGGACGTGAGCGGGTTGGGATTTGGTTGGAAAATTTTAAAACTTTTACCTTCTCACCTCACCCCAAACTACCTGTCCTTGGGGGTTAAAAACCTGCCTCCTGCTATAGCTGCCACGTTCTTGAAGGATCAGATCATTGGGATGCTGAGCGAAAGGTTCAGAGACCTTGGCCCATTGGGGGTGTTCTGCTGAATAACTTAAGTCAGGATACCTAACAATGCACTTTATACAACTTCACCATCGAAAGAGGCATTGTCATAAATCGTAGCGATGAAGAGGTCTAAAAAGAAAAAGGCTTGCATTTAGATAGCCCTTTTCACAACTTCAAGACATCCTGAAGTGCATTGCAGCCAGTAAAGTACTTTTGAAGTTGTACTGTTGTAATGCAGCAGACGTGGCAGCCAATTTGCGCGTAGCAAGCTCCCACAAACAGCAAGGTGCTAATGACCAGATTTTTTATTTTAAGTGATGTTGATTGAGAGATATATATTGTCCAGGTCACAACTCCCCTGCTCTTCATCGAAATAGTGCCTGGGGATCTTTTGCGTCCACCTGAGAGGCAGACAGGGCCTCGGTTTAACATTTCATCCAAAGGACAGCACCTTCAGTCAGCACAGCACTCCTTCAGTACTGCACTGGAGCATCAGCCTTGATTTTTGTGCTCTAGTCTCTGGAGTAGAATTTGAACCCACAACCTTCTGACCTCAGAGGCATGGCTACTACCAATTGAGCCATGGCTGACTCCAACCAGCAGCCAAAAGATATGTCTTCAGAATGAACTGCTTACTTGGAAGATAGCATCCAATAGAAAATGCTGTTAACTTCCACTAGCCGCAAAATAACATCCACTACTCACAAAATACAACTCTGCCGTCTAACAGAATTAATTAAATGCCCCTTAATATTGGGGGGCAAAATTGATTACTTTGATTTTTTTTGTAAAGGGGGAAATGCCAGTGTTGCTGGTAAGGGAGAGGCACCCTTCCTATTTTTCATCATAATGTCAATTATGTTTTTACAACGCAGTGATGTGTTTAAACTTCAAGGTTAGGTCAAAGGATTGGAGACTTACATTGTGGATGCATCCTTCAATTTCCCCTGACAGCAGATGTAATTATGGTGGGCAGGCTGGAGATTAGTGTTCAGAATACTGTTCCTAATAACAGATATATCTGAGGTGATGCTGCAGAAGAGGGGGTGGGGGTGAAACAGCAGGCTAGTGCACTGTGCCTACCTACCCATAATTTTGTATTTGATAACAAACCAGGAGAGATTAGGGTTTATGGGTGTAAAATTCCACTTCGGTGAGGGCACAAAATGAACGAATGCAGCTCAGTCACCTGCTCTCCTTTCCTTAGGGGGTGTAGAATGGCCAGCTGATCTGTTGGAGTCCATTTTGTGACCTCTGTCAAAATTTAATTTTACTGCTTCAATTTCAATTCTGTTATTTCAGTAAAGGTCAGTTGCTATTTTATTTTTGCACTCTAGAATATCTTAAAGAAAATATTCTGTAGGCCTAATCCTATGATTATTTTCTAATGTGTGATCTAGGAAAATTTGTGCAATCTGGGAAAATTTGAGTGGGTCAATAGGTAGCAATCAGGAGGTGGAACCCCAGTTGATTTTTTTTTTCTTCTCCCTGGCTTGGGAGAATGTTGCCTCAGTTAAGCTGAGCTCACTCAGCATAGATGTATTGGTATATCTTCTGATCAGCATTTTTTCTCCCTTTTGTGGGATGTGAGCGTCAGTGGCAATGCTAGCATTTTTTTTGCCCATGCGTAATTGCCATTAACAACTGAGTGGCTTGCTAGGCCATTTCAGAGTCACCCACGTTGCATGTAGGCCTGATCAGGTAAGGACTGCAGATTTCTTTCCCTAAAGGATATTCGTGACCCAGGTGGGTTTTTACAGCAATCGATAGGCTCAGTAATGGTGCCATGAAAATTAGCTTTCAGTTCCAGATTTTTATTAATTAATTGAATTTAAATTCCACCAGCTGCCCTTGGGTTTGAGCCTGTGTCCCCAGGGCATTTTCCTGGGCCTCTGGATTAATAGTTCAGTGACATTATCATTATACCACTGTCTCCCCTACATGTTCACATACAATCATTTAATACACATGGGGCGGCGCAGTGGTTAGCACCGCAGCCTCACAGCTCCAGGGACCCGGGTTCGATTCCGGGTATTGCCTGTGTGGAGTTTGCAAGTTCTCCCTGTGTCTGCGTGGGTTTTCTCCGGGTGCTCCGGTTTCCTCCCACAAGCCAAAAGACTTGCAGGTTGATAGGTAAATTGGCCATTATAAATTGTCACTAGTATAGGTAGGTGGTAGGGAAATATAGGGACAGGTGGGGATGTTTGGTAGGAATATGGGATTAGTGTAGGATTAGTATAAATGGGTGGTTGATGTTCGGCACAGACTCGGTGGGCCGAAGGGCCTGTTTCAGTGCTGTATCTCTAATCTAATCAATGTATTATGTTCCTCTGTATATTAAGCATTGATATGCGAATTTTGCTGTTTGTGCTCGTCTTTTTAAAAATTAACTCCAGTTTCCCTTCCCTGCACAGAATTTCAAAAATGGAAATAACTTGAAAACTAATAGAAGCCTAGAATATTCTTTCTTTCAAAGGAAGCTTGAAGTGAATTTAAGATTCTTATTTTGCTATATATTTATTCTGGTACAGAAAATCTTAAAGTAATTTTTCATGATTATAGAGGAGGAGGAGTCTTTCAATCAGAATTAAATTCTCCATCTAATGGTATTGCACCAAATCATTTGCTCTGAGCTTATAGCACTGTTTCATTTTATTACAGAATTACATTCGGAAGTGCACTTCAGTAAAAAGTGTGGCTAGGTACAATTCAATTTTTCTGAGGCAGTGGAGCTCAGTTCATCTGTGCATGTGGTACAGGGATATCAAAACTCAGAAGCCAGGCGGAGAAGGATAGAATAATACATTCAAGTCTTCTTCACTTACAAGCCTTTATTTGTAGAGATATGCATTGCATACCATGCACCTCCAACAGCTCGGGCCTCTTTCAGCTGGCTCCTAACGTAGATGGATCCCCTATTAATACCCACCAACTGAATACAATTATCATCCAATTGATATACAATTTAAAGGAGGAGGGGAGCTGACCAGTGGTTGCTGAAGAGGAAGAAAGATAGGTGAGAGATGAATGAAGGAGTAAGAGGGGGAAGAAGGGAAGAGATATTTTTATTGGCATTAGTGATATTGGTCAGCAAAATAAAAGCCATTATTACGTCCAAACAGACTTGGACACTGTTGGACCAACTGTTAATTAACTACTTTCTATGGTTCACAGCGAGTTGCTTTGAGTAATCCTAAGACAATTGATCATGGAGTATACAAAACAGACTTCATTCAAACACAACACAGGTGATCAATCTATACTGAACGGAGGAATAGTATTCAATTTCTCTATTTTTCGAGCTCTCCTAATTCAGATAAACAATCTTTCTTTATACATCTTCGTTTGCCTACTTCAAATATGCCTTTCATAGATAGGGCCTCATGATTTATCTGTTCTTGAAGCCCATTAAAAACAACCTTAGTTACTGATTTCAAAGATACTTTCCACGATCAACACTTCCTGATCCTTCTGTTCTTGGATCCTTTGAAGATCAGTTTTATTGACTGCTTATCTACCTAAACATTCCCTCTGTACTACAGTTAATAGATTCCTCTGCCTATGTTTGTTACACTAGTCGCTAAAGTTCTAAATTAATGGTCGATTCCGTTGTTATGATCCCTGTGGAGACCACCAACAAATGAAAAAAATCAAATCCATCGAATTACCCCAATTTAGGAAACAAAAACCAAACTGACGAGATTTCACTTTTAGAAATTTTGCTTTAACACTCAAACCAAAACCAGCAAAAGTTAAACATGAACTAACAGTTAAATACTGGTTGATACATGTATCTCAAAGGTTACAGGTTAATTAGCAGATGCATCAAGTTGCGTCCTGACAGATCCTCTGGACATTCTGAACACCACCACAGTGCAAAAACAGGAACTTTCTCTGGTAGGTTTCAAGGTCCAGTCCTCAAGGGTTGCAGATATGGAAGTAATAATGTCCCGTCAATAGTGAGTGATGCAATCTTCCCTTTAACGATTCGCTCTTGTCGCCTCTTGAACAACCTTGGCCTTGCCCATTCTTGTCCTTATGGCGCAGTATCACAGACAAACAATGGTCAGCCCTCAGTTCAAGCTTTGTTAAACAACCGCTGCAGACCATCACAATTTTGAAAGCCTTTTTGTTTTTAATAAACACACAGCTTTTAGCTGGCTCCAACACTTTGGAGTTTTCTTGAAATATAACCTCCCAGTCACATGCCTCTGGTTAAAAAAAATCTGTTTATTTTCAATCACAGGACTGTTTGTTTGTCTAACCAGGGCTTGACTTCCAACCTGGAAACCCCCAGCGCCATATCGGGGACCATTTCAAAAACAAATCACAAGCTGGACAGCATCACACCATCCAGTCACTTCCTTGCTCCAGCATTCACTGTTTTCCTGTTTATTTTAGAAACCTTTTGCTCTCAGACCAGTTACAGTTATAAGGTAAGTTTGATTTGTTATCACTAACTCTCCAGTGTGTTTGGCAGAAACATGGATCCTTTGAAATGAGTAGAGAGGGAAAAGGAGATTGTCAATAGACAGTTGTCTTAATTTTTGTTTCAGAGTGAATGAAATGCTTTTCAGAAAGAGAAAGAAGAAATGGCAAAAGGTTTTGGAAATCTGAGGAATGGGGTGCTAAGAAATGGCCTAATATTTTGTTGTGTTACCTTTTCGTTGTAGAACATGCCTGATTTTTATTCCATTAATTGGAGTGAAAATCAAATAGGTTCTATTATCGGCAGGCAATTAGCTCAGTCTGATAGTGAAGGTGATAATTACCTCCCCACCATCCTGGAGTTGATTTTTGCTCCAGCTTGTTACGGAGCTTTTTTTTATTCGTGGGATGTGAGCGTCGCTAGCAAGGTCAGCATTTGTTGCCCATCCCTAATTGCCCTTGAGAAGGTGGTGGTAAGCCAGCTTTTTGAACCATTGCAGTCCATCTGGTTTAGGTAACCCACAGTGCTGTTAGAGAGGGAGATCCAGGTTTATGTCCCAGCCACAGTGAAGGAATGTCATTATAGTTCTAAGTCAGGATAGCTTGGAGGGGAACTTGCATGTTGTGGTGTTCCCATACTTCTGCTGCCCTTGTCTTTCTAGGTGGTAGAGAATGTGGGTTTGGAAGCTGCTGTCGAAGGAGCATTGGCGAGTTGTTGCAGTGCATCTTGCAGATGGCACACCCTGCTGCCATGGTGCAATGGTGATGGAGGGAGTTAATGTTTAAGGTGGTGGAATGGGTGCCAGTCAAGTGGGATGGTGTCGTGCTTCTTGAGTGTTGTTGGAGCTACACTCATCCAGGCAAGTGAAGAGGAGTCGAGGTGAGTTACTGACCACAGAATTCCCATCCTCTGACCTGCTCTTGTAGCCACAGTTTCTAATCAATGGTAACCCCCAGATGTTGATAGTGGGGGATTCGTCGATGGTAATGCCGTTGAATGTCATGGGGAGATGGTTAGATTCTTTCTTGTTGGCCATGGTCATTGCCTGGCACTTATGTGGCACAAATGTTACTTGCCATTAATTAGTTCAAGCCTGAATGTTGTTCAGGTCTTGCTGTATGTGCGTACGGACTGCTTCAGTATCTGAGGAGTCACAAATGGCACTGAACACACTGCAATCATCAGCGAACATCCCCACTCTTGACTTTATGATGGAGGGAAGGTTATTGATGAAGCATCTGAAGATGTTTGGGCCGAGGACACTACCCTGAGGAACTCCTGCACCAATGTCCTGGGTGCTGAGATGATTGGCCTCCAACAACCACAACCATCTTCCTTTGTGCTAGGTATGACTCCTACCAGTGGAGAGTTTGCCCTTGATTCCCATTGACTTCAATTTTACTAGCGTTCCTTGATGCCACACTCAGTCAAATGCTGCCTTGATGTCAAGGGCAGTAACTTTCACCTCATCTCTGGAGTTGGGCTCTTTATCCATGTTTGGACCAAGGCTGTAATGAGGTCTGGAGGCAAGTTCCCTGGAAGAACCCACACTGAGTTGTTGCTGAGCAAGTGCCGCTTGATAGCACCATTGATAACACCTTCCATCACTTCGCTGATGATTGAGAGTAGACTGACTGGGGGGGTATTTGGTTGGATTGGATTTTGTGGACACGGCATACCTAGGCAATTTTCCACCTTGTCAGGTAGATGCCAGTGTTGTAGCTGTACTGGAACAGTTTGGCTAGGGGCATGGCTAGTTCTGGCGTCTTCAGTACAACAGCTGGGATGTTGTAAGGGCCCATAGCCTCTGCCGGATTCAGTGCCTTCAGCCATTTTTTGATATCGTGGAGTGAAGCAAATTGGCTTAAGACTGGCATCTGTGGTGGGGACCTCAGGAGGAGGCCAAGTCCAGACTTCCGGCTGAAGATGGATGTGAATGTTTCAGCTTTGTTCTTTTGTACTGATGTGCTGGGTTCTGCCGTCATTGAGGATGGGGATGTTTAAGGAGCCTCCTCCTCCAGTTAATTGTTTAATTGTCCACCACCATTCATGACTGGATATGGCAGGACTGCAGAGCTTTGGTCTGATCCGTTGTCTGGGATCGCCTAGCTCTGTCTATCACATGCTGCTTCAGCTGTTTAGTATGCATGTAGTCCTGTGTTGTAGCTTCATCAGGTTGACACCTCATTTTTAGGTATACCTGGTGCTGTTCCTGACATGTTGTCCTGCATTCCTTATTGAACCAGGGTTTATTCCCTGGCTTGATGGTACTAATAGAGTGAGGGGTATGCTGGACAATGAGGTTACCGATTGTGGTTGAATACAATTCTGCTGCTGATGGCCCTCAGTGCCTCATGGATGCCCAGTTTTGAGTTGCTGGACCTGTTCTGAATCTGTCTCATTTAGCATGGTGGTAGTGCGACTCAACACAATGGAGGGTATCGTCAGTGTGAAAACGGGACTTAGTCTTCACAAGAACAGTGTGGTGATCACTCCCACCAATACTGTCATAGATATAGTTGCATCTGCGACAGGTAGATTGGTGAGGCCAAGGTCAAGTAGGTTTTTCCCTGTTGTTGATGACCTCACTTCCTGCCGCAGTCCTTCAGGACTCAGCCAGCTCGATCAGTAGTGGTGCTACCGAGCCACTCTTGGTGATGGGCATTACATTTCCCACCCACAATACATTTTGTGCCCTTGCTACTCTTAGTGTTTCTTCCAAGTAATGTTCAACATGGAGGAGTACTGATTCAGCAGCTGAGGGAAGGCAGTTGGTGGTAATCAGCAGGAGGTTTCCTTGCCCATGTTTGACCTGATGCCAAAATCTTGAGGAGTCTGGATGGGGCAGAAACTGTTACCATTGGCCAAAGGATCCAGAACCAGTGGACACGATTTAAAGTGATTGGCAAAAGAAGCAACAGTGACATGAGGAAAATCTTTTTTTATGCAGCAAGTTGTTGGGTCTGGAATGTACTGCTAGAGAGTGTGGTGGAGGCAGATTCAATCGAGGCCTTCAAAAGAGAACTGGATAATTATATGAAGAGAATAAATTTGCAGGGCTATGTGAAAAAGGCAGGGGAGTGGTACTAGGTGAGTTTCATGATCATCATTTCTGAGACCATTTTTTTATTCTTGATTTATTAACTTAATTGAATTTAAATTCCCTAGCTGCCATGGTGGGATTTGAACTCATATCTCTGAAGCATTTGACCAAGCATCTGGATTACTCGTCCAGTGACATTACCACTATGCCACTGTCCCTAGCATTTTTGACTTAAATCAAAATGTCTTGGGTGGAGGGCATAAACCCTTGGAGATCTCTCAATAAAATCTCATGCTTTCAGTCTTCACATCCTCCTCCAGAAATTTCTAATGCAGTCCCAGGAAAAATACACTTTGTGTACTTAATTTTTTGTTGTTGTACAAGTAAGGGAATGTTGGATATAATTGGAGGTTAATTTATGGCAAGCCTCAAAACCCACTCCACTTTCTTTGTGTAAGTGCTCATTTTCACCTCATGAACTATCGTAAAAGTTTTCATCATAAAGGTCTGAATAGTAGAATATGACCCCAAAAATACCAGTGAAAAACCCGATGTTACTTGTCCACCTCAGATCAGTGGCTCCAATAGTAGACTTGTAGTCAGGACTGATTTTGAGTTATCTGTTGTTTTTGTAGTTGTCAGCTTTTGCCAGTTTTCTAGATTGGCCAATCTGCACCTTAACCTCACAGAATTCATGTACATTGTGTCAGGGAAGAAGACTATTAATAGTTGTTAAAATCAGATTACAGCAGATTGTCTCCATAGCAATAGCAAACACCTGCTCCCCTTCCTCAAGTCCTGCTCAGCAGTGACCTGAGACACTCAAACTCCTGGCAGCTGGAGTGGTCTTAATCTGCTTATAGCAATATTAATCACTGCTTAAGATGGCATAAGCAACAAAATACAGTCATTTAATAGCTGAGGTTATGTAATGTGGTCCAGAATTCTGGTTCATCACTTCATGGACTTTATATTAGGAATCATTGATATCAATTTTATACCATATTGTGTTAGATTCTAACATGTGCATTACTGATACTGCACATTAAATAGTAGGGAAATCAGATTGGACTTTTGATGTGTCATGCATATTATTCTGTGCCTCTGTCTATGTAAATATGGAAATGGCAGGAGATTTTTTTAAGTGATATAAACAAAGTAATTAAAAATGCATAGGAGGATTATACTTCAAGATGCGGCGTTTCTATTTTCTTATCTGCTCAGAGCAGCAGTGAATATTGAATAGCTTTTTGTGCAGACAGGGCTTGATTAACGCAAGGAGCAGGCCCTGCTGAAATTCACGGTTGAGGCTCACATGGGAAATGGCTGCTCGGGGTTAGGCACCATGGAACTGCATCCTGCGTGAGCCAGTGACTTCAGGAGGAGAAGGAAAAAAATTGGAGGGGGTGAGGGGAATTTAATTAGAAGGAAGTCCAGAATGAAAATGAACAAAAGGTTTACATGATCCTGAGGATATAATTTATTTTTTAGCATCTGCTAAATTAAACGATACCTATCTTACTAAAGACTATCAGAAGCATTGCTTTTCCAGCAGATTCATTTTGTTTGATCTCGTAAGATAGTCAAAAAATCATCACAAGATGTGAGCTCTGGAAAATTCCTTGGAAACCCTTCTTTCAACACAAACTATCCTCGCGTTTTCAATCTACAAACTCCAAGTAACCGCACTTTAGAAAAGAAAGCAGTAATCTATGCACGCAAACATTTCATCGGTATTGAAGGTTTATCAGGGATACTTTTATCTCTATTTGGTTAAACAATAGTAATATAGATTGCTTCAATCCCTTTATAAGTGTGTGGAGTGGTGGACTGAAATGCAGTAATTGCTATGGCAGTAATATCAAAATGAAACAGCCTGCTTTGAACAGCTGTCTCTGAAGAACAAAGTCACTAGTAGATGAATTATAAAATCCAATGGCCTACAATGCTCTAAATTAAATTTTACAACACTTCCAAAAATAACCCAATTTGCCTGAAGCAGCCTCTGATTATGTTGAGTGAGTGAAATAATAAAGCTGATGGGATGTATATTTTGTTTTATTTGGTATTTGACTTTGCCAGTGGGGAGCATTGTCTATGTGGAGAGAAGCACACCAGAGTTGAATAGTGAAAATTTAGTTTTAGAGATACAGCACTGAAACAGGCCCTTCGGCCCACTGAGTCTGTGCCGACCATCAACCACCCATTTATACTAATCCTACACTAATCCCATATTCCTACCACATCCCCACCTGTCCCTATATTTCCCTACCACCTACCTATACTAGGGGCAATTTATAATGGCCAATTTACCTACCAACCTGCAAGTCTTTTGGCTTGTGGGAGGAAACCGGAGCACCCGGAGAAAACCCACGCAGACACAGGGAGAACTTGCAAACTCCACACAGGCAGTACCCAGAATTGAACCCGGGGCGCTGGAGCTGTGAAGCTGCGGTGCTAACCACTGCGCCACTGTACCGCCCCTGAGTGAATAGTTTTGCTTGATTACTTTTGAGATACAGAAGGTAATTATGTAGAAGTACAGCAATAACCACTAAACTGCCAAAGAATTCTATCTTCAGATTTTAAATATACCTAAGAATAGCCCAATTTGGCCATAATTTTGGTTTGGTGCTCATTCATTCACTTTTCTGTGCTCCTAGCTATCGCGATTGATTGACTGTCAGGTTGAATGATTGACCAAATATATGATGTCAGTAATTCAGTGAACTTTTTTTTATTGAAGTTAAGATTATTTGTTGGATTACTATAGAATTGCATAAAAATTGGTGAAATTCAACTTCAGGTGTGCAAAGAGGGCAGTAGTGGATCAGGTGCTGATTGTACATCCCACCTGAGTTTCCTCTCCATGGGAAGTCAATGGTAAAGAAAATTGGGAAGGTTGTACAATGGGCAACTGATTGGGGATGCAACATTGGCAGTAGACACAGAAGTTGGATTTTATCCCCTACAACTTTGAAATTTCCTATGGCAGAAAAATATAAATGTGAATTTGGATGGATTTTCCAGATTGTTCAATGATGTGCTTGTCCTCTTTCAATCAAACTAATTGAGAATCCTCAAACTCACAAATATGTGAGATGGCATTGTATATGTGCTGGATGGGATTAGTACAGTTATGATGTTGGTATGCTAGTTGAGATGAATATGGTTGACTTTATTGGGCAGTGTCAATGAATGGGTACCAAAGGTACATTTTTTCAGACCATGACTAGCAAAGGTCAGTCCTAACCAATTCAAAGGTGGGTTCATCGTACAATTTTGGAAATGTTCTTATATGAAAGACTTACTTTTGAAATGATTAATGTAACAGAATTGGAAAATTTGTATGAAAACGGAGTGTGCTCTAAGTACTCAGGTCTGGCAGCATCTGTGTCGAGAAAAGCAGAGTTAACGTTTCAGGCCCTTCATCAGAACTGGCAAAAGTAAGAAATGTAATAGTCTTTGAACAAGGGAAAGTGGGGGCAAGAAGAACAAGAAAGAAGGACTGTGATAGGACCAAGGGGGGAGAGATTAAATGACAGAGATGTCATGGAACAGGATGCAAATGGAGAGCTAAATAGTTGTATTGATAGACCAAGTATGGGTCCAGAGAGAGTGCTAATGGCAGAATAATGAACAACTCTGTACGAAAGCAAAAACATGAAAAACAAGTTTAAGACTAGCACATGGTTAAAAATTTAAAAAAAGTAAATAAATTAAAAAAAATTATGGGGTTCACGGTCTGAAATTATTGAATTCGATATCAAGTCCAGAAGGCTGTAGAGTACCTAATCGGAAGATGAGGTGCTGTTCTTCAAGCTTGGGTTGAGCCTCACTGGAACACTGCAGCAGGCCGAGGACAGAAATGCGGGCATGAGAACAAGGTGGTGAATTAAAATGGCAAGCAACCGGAAGCTCGGGAGCATGCTTGCGGACATAGAAACATAGAAAATAGGAGCAGGAGTAGGCCATTCGGTCCTTCGAACCTGCTCCGCCATTCATTATGATCATGGCTGATCATCCAGCTCAGTAATCTGTTCCCACTTTTGCCCCATACCCTTTGATCCCTTTAGACCCAAGAGCTGTATCTAACTCCTTCTTGACAACATACAATGTTTTGGCCTCAACTGCTTTCTGTGGTCGCGAATTCTACAGACTCACCACTCTCTGGGTGAAGAAATTTCTCCTCATCTCAGTCGTAAAAGGTTTACCCCATATCCTTAGACTATGACCCCTGGTTCTGGACTCCCCCACCATCGGGAACATCCTTCCTGCATCTAGCTTGTCAAGTCTGTAGAATTTTATAGGTTTCTGAGATCCCCCCTCACTCTTCTGAACTCCAGCGAATATAATCCAAACCGACTCAATCTCTCCTCATACGTCAGTCCCACCATCCCAGGAATCAGTCTGGTAAACCTTCGCTGCACTCACTCTATAGCAAGAACATCCTTCCTCAGATAAGGAGACCAAAACTGCACACAATATTCCAGGTGTTGCCTCACCAAGGCCCTGTATAATTGCCTTCCTGCTTTTGCTACCAAAGTGGATAACCTCACATTTATCCACATTATACTGCATTTGCCGTGCATTGGCCCACTCACTCAACTTGTCCAAATCACCCTGAAGCCTCTCTGCATCCTCCGCACAACTCACCCTCCCACCCAGTTTTGTGTCATCTGCAAATTTGGAGATATTACATTTAGTTCCCTCATCTCTTTGGGCCTCCTTATCTCGAGAGACAATGGATACGCGCCTGGAGGTGGTCAGTGGTTTGTGAAGCAGCGCCTGGAGTGGCTATAAAGGCCAATTCTGGAGTGACAGGCTCTTCCACAGGTGCTGCAGAGAAATTTGTTTGTCGGGGCTGTTGCACAGTTGGCTCTCCCCTTGCGCCTCTGTCTTTTTTCCTGCCAACTACTAAGTCTCTTCGACTCGCCACAATTTAGCCCTGTCTTTATGGCTGCCCGCCAGCTCTGGCGAATGCTGGCAACTGACTCCCACGACTTGTGATCAATGTCACACGATTTCATGTCGCGTTTGCAGACGTCTTTAAAGCGGAGACATGGACGGCCGGTGGGTCTGATACCAGTGGCGAGCTCGCTGTACAATGTGTCTTTGGGGATCCTGCCATCTTCCATGCGGCTCACATGGCCAAGCCATCTCAAGCGCCGCTGACTCAGTAGTGTGTATAAGCTGGGGGTGTTGGCCGCTTCAAGGACTTCTGTGTTGGAGATATAGTCCTGCAACCTGATGCCAAGTATTCTCCGAAGGCAGCGAAGATGGAATGAATTGAGACGTCGCTCTTGGCTGGCATACGTTGCCCAGGCCTCGCTGCCGTAGAGCAAGGTACTGAGGACACAGGCCTGATACACTCGGACTTTTGTGTTCCGTGTCAGTGCCCCATAGACCCACACTCTCTTGGCCAGTCTGGACATAGCAGTGGAAGCCTTACCCATGCGCTTGTTAATTTCTGCATCTAGAGACAGGTTACTGGTGATAGTTGAGCCTAGGTAGGTGAACTCTTGAACCACTTCCAGAGCGTGGTCGCCAATATTGATGGATGAAGCATCATCCATCCATCTAAATCATCTAAATCATCTAAATCATTTAATATATATTGTGAATAGCTGGGGTCCTAGCACCGATCCCTGCGGTACCCCACTAGTCACTGCCTGCCATTCGGAAAAAGACCCATTTATCCCTACTCTTTGTTTCCTGTCCGCCAACCAGTTTTCTATCCATCGCAATACACTACCCCCAATCCCACGCGCTTTAATTTTACATGCTAATCTCTTATGTGCGACTTAAGTCGAAAGTGGTCACCCAATCTGCATTTGGTCTTCCCAATGTAAAGGAGACAGCATTGTGAGCAGTGAATACAGTATACATATTGGGGAGGCCAAATGCAGATTGGGGGACCACTTTGCAGAACTTGGTCCGCAAGCATGATCCCGAACTTACGGTAGCTTGCCATTTTAATTCACCACCTTGTTTTCACGCTCGCATTTCAGTCCTCGCCCTGCTGCAGTGTTCCAGTGGGGCTCAATTCAAGCTTGAGGAACAACATTTCATCTTCCAATTAGGCATTCTACAGCCTTCTGCACTCCATATCGAATTCAATAATTTCAGACCATGAGCCCCATTATTTTTTTAATTTATTTTCTTTTTTTATATTTGTTTTATTATTTGTTTGAGCCATGTGCTTTTCTTAAACTTGTTTTTCATGTTTTTGCTTTCGTACAGAGTTGTTCATTATTCTGCCATTAGCACTCTCTCTGGACTCATGCTTTTTCTTTTGCTACAACTATTTAGCTCTCATTTGCATTCTGTTCCATGACATCTGTCATTTAATCTCTTTCTCCCCCCCCCCCCCACCCCCCCCACCGGTCCTATCGGAGATCTTCTTTTGTGTTCTTCCTGGTTCTCATTTCAGAGTTCCAGCATCTGCAGTATTTTGCTCTTATTTATGGAAAAATTATATGTTTTGTCTTCTGTCAAATGATGGCGCCTCTATAGCAGAATAATGAGATTTGAAATTCTATTACTTTTGGAGCCATTTCGCAGTATACCTTTTCCAATTCCATTCCTAGCTGTAAATAATAAAGGGTATTTGGCACTTTTATTCTTAGAACTGTGGTATTGTCATCTTTATTGATCCACTCCACTTGTAGTAAATCCTATTGAGGGCAACAATAAGAAAATCCTTGTTCTTTATAGCCATCATCTTGCTCTTGGTTGTGCTGAATGAAAATCTATCTTCAGTAGATGAAGTGGCAATGATTGAAGTTGTGAGGCAAAATGCAACCTCTGGAGTATAGTTACTGTTTTTATACTCGTTATCTGTCATTACTACTGTCTTTGCCCTGTCAGTAAATAACTTTTAACCCCATGTCTAACATAGGAAATTTGAAGTAGAGATTTTAGGTACAAGGAGGCACATGTCTGGACGGAAAAAAGCAAAAGCACAGGAACTTGGAAAGAAATTTTGAAAATTTTAAGTCCTGGTATTCGTGTAAGGTAGTACAAGCTACTAACAAGGTAACAGGCGAGAAGTCATGGGTGCATAAGAATGATCAGATGCACAGGATAGTTAGGCAGTGGACTGCATACATTACAACTTGCTTTATGAAATTTAGTCTTAAATATTCCTTTGACTTTACAACATGAGCCATATTTTCTAAAAGAAAAATCCAGCAGTAACTCAAGTTATCCAGTTTCCAGTTTCAATCCACTACATTCTATCAGCACAATAGAATTCTCCAGTGGGACACAAAATGGTGAGTATGATGATGCCTTTATACAGTCGTTATATTATCTAATTATGTACCCACAATTCCAATTGGACAGACTTCTCCTTTATTGGTCAATGGATAGAAACAGTTTATTGTTGACCTGCGCAGGTTAAGCACTAAATACTGCTTTGCTGTAAATGTATAATGTTATCCTTGAGAGTCCTGGACTAAACAGGAGAAAGATCAGCCAGTGTTCTATGCAGTGGCCCCTCCTAGGGTTTGAACTTGTGTGGATGGTGCGTGAAGCAAACTTGGTCTTGCTTACATGTGCCCCACAATAGCATTGGTTGTCTAAGTTCATCCATAAAGTATGATGATTTAGCAAGTTGTCAATAACTGCTGACACCCATGGAATGATACCCCTGCTGAAATCCCTACCATCAAAATGGAGGTGAAAATGTGAGAGGAAAACACTGTTATTACACAGATGGTGACATCACAAATAAATTAAATCTGAATTTAAAATGTAACCAGCATACTATAGTCTCAGTCTGTGATCATTGGTAGCACTCTCACCTTTAAGTCAGAAGGTCATGGACTCAAACCCCGTTCCAATGCATTGAGCACATAATCCAGACTGTCACTTTAGTGCAGTATGAAGGGAGTGATGTCTTTTGGGTCGGACTTTAAACCAAGGTCTCATTGGACTTTCAGGTGAGCGTTAAAGATCTCAGGGTACTATTAGAAGAGTGTTACGACCAGGTGAGAAAGATGTCTAAGGGTCTGTTGCTATCTTCACCTGGTCTTATTGTAACAGGGTATTATTTTTAAATATACTGTTTTGAGCTCCCCCTTTGAGAATCCTTGTTCACAGCTTTCCAATTATAAGGTAAAGAAATGAGCATAAACCGGCTTTCTTCAGTGTAAAGAAGAAAAATTAAATTTATTAAACCTTAAACTTAAACTCTAAATTGGTTAACGCCTACGGATATACGACATGCCCACGCTAGCATGCACATGTGATACGCGCATGCAAATATGGAGACAGAAAAGAGCAGAAGAAAAATAAAGTAAAAAAGTTTGAGGCAATCTCTGAAGAGGGTTTTTTTCTACTGTGCTTTGAGATCGCTGTAATCCTTGATTGTAGTCTTGCTTTTCGTTGTATTATTCCAAACCCCTGTTCACTGTAGGAGACTTCTCTCTCTTACTGTTCATATGTCTTCAATGGTTTCCGATGCTGGTGTGAGCGAGATGAAAGCAGACAGGAGAGAGATGTTCTCAGCCCAAGATAAAAGTGCTTTCTGATCTCTTTCCCTGTTGGAAGTTCAAATTCAAAAAAGCTCCAATAGTCAGTCAGTCATGTGACCAAAACTGTTCTGACCACTTCTTCTGTGTATTTGGCCATCTTAGTAGTTAATCTGGAATGCTTCAATGTCTGGTAATCAAAAGTCCATTGTTGTTTGAATGTGTCAGGGCATGGTCCTTTGTCCCTTGTTCCAACACTTTGAGTTAATTAGGGAGAGTCAGCACGGATTTGTAAAAGGCAAATTGTGCTTGACTAATCTAATTGAATATTTTGATAAAGTAACAGCGAAGATGAAGAGAAAGCAATGGAAGTTGTCTAAATGGATTGTAAGAAAGCATTTGATAAAGTACCACATAAAAGGTTGGTTGCCAAAATTGAGGCTCATGGAATAAGAGGGTCAATGTCAGCTTGGATAAAAAAAATTGTCTTAAGCACAGAAAACAGCAAGTCGTGGTAAATGGTTATTTTTCAGATTGAAGGATGGTAGACAGCAAGGTTCAGTGCGAGGACCACTGCTTTTTTCGATGTACGTAAATGACTTGGATCTTGGAATACAGTAGAATTTTAAAATTTGCCGATGATACCAAACTTGGAGGTGTGACAGTGAGGATGATACCAATCAACTGCAACAGGACATAGGCTAGAATAATGGGCAAACAAGTGGCAGATGGAATTTAATAGAGAAATGTGAGGTGGTGCATTTTGGCAGAAGCAATAGGAAGAGGCAATATAGACTAAGTAGTACAGTTCTAAAGAGTGTACAGGGGCAGAGGGTCCTGGGAGTTCATGCACATAGATCTTTAAATGTGGCAGAACATATTGACAGAGTAGTTAGCAAAGCATATGGGATCTTGGGTTTCATAAATAGAGGTATTGAGTACAAAAGCAGGGAGGTTATGCAGAATCTTCATAAAGCTCTAGTTAGGCTCCAACTAGAAAATTGCATCCAGTTCTGGTCACCACACTTTAGGAAGGATATGAGGGTCCTTGAGAGGGTGCAGAGGAGTTTTACCAGAATGGTTCCAGGGATGAGGGATTTTTAGCTTTAAGGTTGGGTTCGCGAAGCTGGGGTTGTTCCTCTTGGAGCAAAGGAAATTGAGGGGAAATTTAATAGAGGTGTACAAGATTCTGACAGGTTTGGACAGGGTAGACAAATTAAAGAAATTCCCTTTAGTAGATGGAACAAGGACTAGGAAACACAGATTGAAGCTTTTGGGCAAGAGATGCAGGGGGGATGTGAGGAAGAACTTCTTTACACAGCGAGTGTTAATGACCTGGAACTCGCTGCCTACCAGACTAGTGGAAGCGGAGACGATGAATGATTTCAAAAGGAAATTAGCTGGAAAATTGAGGGAAATAAACTTAAAGGGCTGTGGGGATAGAGCCAAGAAATGGGAATGATTTGGATTGCTTTGCAGAGAGATGACATGAACTTGAGGGGCCAAATGGCGGCCTCCTGTGCTGTTATGACTCTCTAACAGCACAATACTTGCATGTAGAGCCTTGAATCCCTACTTCCACATCAACAAGGGATATCTACCTCTAAGTTACATTAGCTATCTGCCCCCTGGGACAGACCCTTCAAATGCTAGCCTTCACTTAATTCACTCACTCTTCTAAGAAGAAAAACTGAGGTACAATGTCCAAATAAGACAGGGCGCTGGAGGAGGCTTCCTGCCCTTCTGTCTCCTTCATCCTAGAGGCTGAAATATTCTTGGCCTATGCCCCCTTTTCTTGCAGGTCCATGATAGTAATGGGGGCAGAGGATGACGAAGAGAGCACAAATCTCTTCCTTGTAGTTTATATGAGGATCAGGCTATAGAACTGTTGGCGTAGCACTTACCCCTAGCTATGGGAAATGGTGAAATTGGTGGGACAGTGCGGGCAGCGGTTTATTGATTTGTTACCTTTTATTTTGGGTGTGTGGGCAATGCTGCCAAGGCCACGTTTATTGCCAGTTGCTATTTGTCCTGAGCTGGTGGTGGTGGGCCCTTCTTGAACTGCTGCAGTCCATGTACTAATTGTACTGTTACTGAGTGCCCTGCAGTATGCTGAGAAAAAGACCACACAGGAGACCCTGGATCAACATCCTGCCTCATATTCTGACACAACCCCTTCAATCACACCCTCTGGTTGCTTGTGTTTTTAGTCTCACACACCTAGTATTATTGAGGAGGTAGCTTTCATTGATGGACAGAGCACAAGGGAGCTGGGTGATTGGGGGGTGGCCGAGGAGATGTCACTTCCTCTTGCTGGTTGAGGAGAAGGATGCCTGTGGTTTTGGAGTCGAAGGCCGAGAGCTAATGGTTTGTTACCTGAAACCAAGTATATTCAAAGGACATCATATGTACATGTGGGCTCTAAGACTAATCTTGCAGACAACAGACAGCTGCAGCTGTGGAATCTTCAGCCATTATTTGTTGTAACATCAGAGATGCTTTTTTAAGACCCTTAATGTTCTATCAATGACAGCTTTGGTTGAGGCTTGTGCCTTGTATGGTGCTCCTTAGCTACTGTCCTTGCAAAGTTCTTACTGTTGCCAGGAAATATAGTAGACGTATGTCAATTAAAATAGATAAGGTACAGGTTCTTTTCTGTAGCACAATTGTGTGTTTGATGTGAAATTCACATCACAAATTATGTCATGGCTTATGACAACATCCGATCTCCTTGATTAACATGCCACAGACTTGCAATACATTCCAATTCAACTTGTAATCTGTACGTGAACAGCTCAAAGACTGCATCACATAAGCAATACTGTACTCAAATCTAACATGTTTACCAGCCACTTTAATGACATTAGTTGTTTGCATTGCATCCGTTCAATATTATTAACCTTTTCTTGGCAGGTTGGGTGAAGTCATTAGAAGTTACTATGAGTCGCAAGAGTGTGCAGGTTGCCAGAGGTCAAACAGCTGAACTACCATGTACCTTCATAACAAGTGCTGCTCTGAATCAACTGAACATCATCTGGACTGTGACACCTCTCTCCAATGCCAATCAGCCAGAACAGGTTAGTCTTTAAAAAGCATTGCATTTATAAATTGATATGTTTGCAGAGGCGTGAGTTTTCTAGCCCCTGGTGTTAAAATCACTCTGTTTAGCCTAACCTATGCAGAACTTCTCTGCAGCTGGGGAAGCTATTGGCAAAGAAGGAAAAATGCACTTATGGAAGCAGTGTCTTTATGCAGGCTATGGGTAGCCTTTTTTGTCGCTTAAGTTTATTTTGTCTCTTAAATTCATATCAGCCCCTCAGATTTGTCTCCCAGAAGACAGAGCAACAAAAGTTGCCTTTATATTGCACTAGGTGAGGAACTATGGTCACTAGGCACTGATATACCAGGTCTAGCGCAGCTGGCAGCAACGCCAGAGTAAGCGTCACAAACTTCATTAGGGCCAGCTTCTAGGAAGCATCTTTTTTTTTAATTATTGGGCTACTCCGAATTCTTCTACCGGCTCTTATAGGCAGTTGCCCAGAGTAAATCTTGTAAACCTACTCTGGGGTTGCTGTCATCTTTGGAAGACCTGTATGCGAGGAGTTGAAGGCTATGACACCTCACTTAGCCCAACATAATATGAATTTACTGATGGCTTCAATTGCTCAAAGTGGATGAGAGAGAAATGGGATGTGTCTCACTGGGCATTTGCATGTGGGAAGAGGCAGTCAGCTGTGGTCCTGATGGGAACTAAGTGGAAATTCATCTGGAGGTAGTGTGGCAATGGTAGACCTCATTTCCTGTTAGTATTGTGTTCCATTTCAGGCAACATGAAAAAGGATACAAAATAAAATACAGAAAATGCTGGAAATACTCAGTGGATCAGGCAGCATCTGTGGAGAGAAAAACAGAGCTAACACTTCAGTTCAATGACCTTCCACCGAAACTGGAAAAAGTTAGCAATGTAACATGTTTTAAGTAAATATAGAGGCAGGAGAGAGGGGTGGGGGAAGAGCAAAAGTGAAGGTCTGTGTTAGGGTAGAAGGGCGGAAAGTTTACATGACAAAAAGGATAATGGTGCAAGGCAAAAGGGGATGGCAATGGGACAAGAAAAGTAACAAAAATGGGTCTAGAAGAGCCATAAATGGCTACAGCATGATCATTACCATCTACTGCTGTCCGAAAAAAAAATTGGAGCAGTGGTTATGACCTAAAATTGTTGAAATCAGTGTTAAGTCCAGAAGGCTGTAAAGTGCGTGATCGAAAGATGAGGTGCTCTTCCTCGAGCTTCATTGGAATAGTGAAGGTCAGAGTGGGAAGCGATTAGAGAATTAAAATTACAAGCGATTAGAAGTTAAGGGTCACACTTGTGGACTGAACGGAGGTGTTCTGCAAAGTGATCACCCAATCTGTTTCGTCTCCCCAACTATAGGACACTGCATTGTGAGCAGTAGATTATAGTGAATAAGTATGTGTGCAGTAAAGGTAATGGCCTAGAAAATTTGTGGGAAGGGGCCTATCCAAGTGAAAATGTTGCTATATGTCTGTCCATGACTTTCACTGATGGGCTTGTTTAAGTTTACAGGGTGTGTAAGGGACACAGGGCATGGGTCTTTGGCAGTTTGGGGTGCATCTGGGAAGTTGGTGACAGCTGTAGAAATAGGAAGACTTCATATGGTGTTCAAAAAATTGTTTCCTCAGTCAAAGTCTGGAGAGTAGCCTATGCAGCTGGGGTGGTGGTGGTGGCTATTTTAGCAGCTTGCGGATGTGCAAAGCACCTTTTCTGAGGTCTCTTGTGGGTGCCCAAGCTACTTTCATGGTTGGACCTTGTTCAAATAAAATCTGCCAGCGCTAAATAAGTACTGTTTGACAGCTCGCTGATTGGGGGACTATGGAAAATCTGGTGGCTCCTCTGTGGAGTCAAAGCAACAGTTATCTTTTAATTGGGGGCAGGGGTTATGAGGAAGATCCACCATGTTCTTCCTAGTCCACAGTTTTCTTTCAAACATGCCTGTGGCAGTTGAGAAGTAATCTTCAGTGGTTTTTGAGGACTGCTAGCCTGGCTGCATTCCATCTAGTCCCTATGGTGGGGTTTGTGCAATGTGGGCACCACATGTTTGGGGTACAAAATTGCAATGTTAGTATACTTAACTCTAATTTACTTACATTAGGGAGGTTTCAGCAGGACCCCTGGATGCCTTTTGCCAGTCTGCTGCAAATATGGCAGCAGGTTGAATGTTGGATAGAATGAAGTGGTACATTCTCCATTTTGATTTTTGTCTTGATATTACCCCTTTCCCATAGACAAAACAAGACAACAGAGAGATCACATTTGGTCCAAGTTTTCTGATTGTTTAACAACTGGACAGAAAAATACATTAAAAAAGTATATAACTCACTAATTTACCTTTTCATTTTGCCAGCAACCGCTAATTTCCTCCTACTGCAAAACGTGTCTTGCATATTGTTTTCCTAATTATTATTTTATTGTGCCATAGGCTGTGGGTATTCTTCTCATCTCCATCTCTGCCAGCATTTCTCTTGCTTACAATTTTTTGCTTGTTTTAGATTTATGTAACCTAATAAAAAGACAGACTTGAATTTTTACAGCGCCTCTTACGACCTCAGAACGTCCCAAAGCACTTTACAGATGATGAGGTTTTTTTTGAAGTGCAGTCACCATTGTAATATAGGACATTTAATTCAATTGGATTGTCGTCCTTTCTCATTGATACTGGCTCTATCTGATTGGAATTTCTGTAGGCCTGGATTTTGAGGTAGTAATGACTGCATAACAGTCAGCGTTTGCCATCACTACTGCTCTGAAACTGACAGCAACTTCTGGAGTCTGAACACATGCAGTTAGATGTGGACGCTTCCCCGTGATGTGTGCTGTTGAAGTTCCCCACCCCCCTACCAGGGATAGGCATCAACATGTTGCGCCATGGACATGGGGGCAATTAATTTGCATATAAATTGTATAGCCAACCCAATGCCATCAAAACACAGTCCGATTTAAGACATATTTCTCCCTATTTAGTGAGTACCTGACATTGGTTTTGCTTGCACAAGTAGTCAGTGTCTGCCCACATACTTGAAGTAGTGATGCAGACAATCCAGATAGATGTCCATCAGGTGTGATCTTGATCTCTTTCTCTCCCCTCTTGCTCTCTCTCCCCTCTCTGTGTCTACCTCTCACCCCTCTCTCTCTGCTCTCTGTGTCAATCTCTCACCGCCGTCTCGTGTCCATCTCTCTCCCCTCTTTCCCCCTCTGTGTCCATCTCTCTTCCCCGCTCTTGCTCTTCCCCACTCTCGCTCTGTGACAGATGTAGAGAGTGGGAACTCTCCCCAGAGCAGTTTTGTGATTGGTCAGTTTAAAAAAAAATTCACAGCCGTTAGTTTCACAGCTGACAGGTGTTTAGAGCGGGAACAGTGGCTTCCAAGCTTAGGAGAAGTTCGGGGCTTTTGGTGGGCTTTAAAAATAAATCGGAACCTGCTGGTAAACTCTGAACTTGTCCTGAGGTGGGAAGCCACTGTTCCTGCTCTAAACACCTGTCAGCTGTGAAACTGACGGCTGTGAATTTTTTTAAAGTCTGACTGATTTGGAAAGAAGTCGTCAATGAGAAATTTCTCATTCTTGAAATTACCAGTCACGGACCACAAGATATTTACCATGGACACTGGTATCTGTGTACAGACACGCTGTTGACCCCTGCCCCCACCCCAGACTGCAATCAAGTGTAGAGGTCACCACACTGATGAGAACTTGCCCTTTTACACTATTAATCTCACTGTTAAAAACCCTTGAAAAAATACATCTTGTTAAATGGTTTGTAACTGGGTTTTTAATTGCATACCCAGTTCATAATTACTGCTGAACAGCCTCACTAGCCCTGA
The DNA here is from genome assembly GCF_036365525.1 of Heterodontus francisci. Taxonomy (NCBI): domain Eukaryota; kingdom Metazoa; phylum Chordata; class Chondrichthyes; order Heterodontiformes; family Heterodontidae; genus Heterodontus; species Heterodontus francisci. The sequence goes on from NC_090380.1 coordinate 53,772,173, forward strand.
AAAGCTAATTTTGTATTTGTGGAATGTCAAATTTCTCATAATCTCAAAGAAAATGACATTTTTAATCCCACATATGTCTCAGTTATTTACTTCTCTCTCTCAAATTTTAATACAAAGTGAAAAATTCAGTGCATTTTACCACCTGGTTTGCTGCTTGTGGAAATATTTTAATGTGATTGGCTGCTTACCCTGCTAAATAACATCCCTGTTGTCGGATGTCTGGAGATCCCCTTGTCATGGCGCCAGATTCAAACTGACGTATGGAAAGGGGAAATCCACGATCCCAAGATCACTGTATCTTTGTGGGCAGCTTTCTTCGAGGTCAGCGGTGAGCACCATCACTTTGCTTCTGACCCAGTAATCCAGGCCTATGCTTTTTTTTAGTACAGTTGAACAGAAGTTTTTCGCTTATGCTTTTGTATCTTGCTTACAAGTTTTCATAATGTTCTTTTAGAATCATACTTGGTACAGTATATGCAGTGACCATAGCCAAATGACGAAGGCCACATGATCCTATTGGTCTTGATACTGGACTGGTGATCTGGAGGTTTAGAGTTCATAATCCTACCATGGCAAGATATAAAATTGAATTGAATAAATTTGGCAGAAAATAAACATGAAAGCTACTGGATTGTGGTTGACAAACCAACTGGTGTCACTAATGTATGTCAGGCAAGGCAGACTCCCACCCCTAACTGGTTTACATTCAACACTACATGGTTAAATCTTGATGTCATCAGGGAACTAGGGATGAACAATAGATATTGCTTTTCTTTTGGTTCCCACATCCCAAGAACGTATAAATAACATTAACTCTCAAAAGCCGGGGTGAATCAGCTGCAAATGATCCCAGGTTTCCTTATGGTCTTGCACTCTGCAGATGGACAAATTATACTTTGCCAACCTGATTGCACTCTACTTACTTTGCAAACAGCCCTTGAACTGTGTTCCTTTTCTATGTCTCCAATACGGCACACAGCTTGACGACAACATAAGTTTTCTTTTCCTGAGAACCTATTACTACTTTATTTCCTTTGAGCTCCTTTCAACCTTGAAAATATCTGACCTGCCCATTCCATGTTTAATCACAAGTGAAGGCAGCTTCAGTTTAAGGAACTCTCTTTGAAGTATTTTGATATACCAAAAGCCCCGTTCATCTGGATACAGCAATATATCATTGTACTGTGTGATCGTGCCACAATGTATGTCTATATTTAATTCAAATTTAGAGGTATAAACAGTGCCCTAATCAGGGCATGGGTGGGACTTTCTTATTTCCACCTCTTGTTGGAGAAGACATGTTGCTTATATCTTGAGAGCTTGAGGAAGTAGTTATTAAGAATCTTTACTATTTTGTGACTAAGCCTGTTTACATCTTTTATGGTTTAGACATCTTTTCTGACTATTCTCATACTGCTATAATACTGAAATATCTTTTTACTGACGCTCAGCTACAGCTGCTATGACTTTTTCAGATCTCTTTTTAACATTATGATTGCCCTTATAGCAACTTTCTGTGTTTTCTTATATTGTTCCCAATGAACTGTTTTCCCTTTTCTCTCTGCAGAATTTGTACAGGCTATTTTTCCTCTTTATCTCTTATTTTCAGGAATTCAGTTTTCCCTCCTCTACTGCAGTTGCACAGAATTCAGATCCACACCAGTTAAAAACTCTGCCTGTCAGATCAGGAATTGACTGGAAAATACTTTTGCCTTTTCCCATTTCCTCTTTGATTCTCTCCTGTAGGCAGTCATTCATCTTGCCAGAAGAAGCAGTGCTCTTCCATGACCTCACCAAAGTGATCATTTTTACATGTCAGACAGTGTAGCCCTGATCTGCAATCTTTGTGGAGTTGGGGCAAGAGGGGCAGGCTATTGAAGTGATACCTGTTTATGCCAGAAGGCAGCCACCCTGGCCCAGAACTGCTAGGGAACATAAGGACAGGAGTCGGCCTGTTAGCCCCTCAAGTCTGTTTTGCCATTGAATGAAGTCATGGCTGCTCTGTGGCCGAACTCCAGATACACTCCTTTGCCCCATATTCCTTAATAATGTTACTAAACAGAAATCTAATCAATCTCAGATTTAAAATGAGCCTGGAATCAACTGTCATTTGTGGAAGAGATTTCCAAACTTCTACCACCCTTTGCATGTTGAAGTGTTTCTTAACTTCACTTCTGGAAGGTCTGACTCTAATTTTTAGGCAATGTTCTCTAGTCCTAGACTCCCCAACCAGCAGAAATAGTTTCTCTCTACCTACCCTATCTGTTCTCCTCTATGTCTTTAAAAACTTTGATCAAATCACCCCTTAACTTTCTAAATTCTACGGAATACAATCCTAGTTTGTGTAATCTATCCTAGTAATTTAACCCTTGGAGTCCAGTTATCATTCTGGTTAAGCTCTGCTGTACTTCCAATGCCAATATATCCTTCTGAAGTGTGCCCAGAACTTTACAGTATGCAGGTGCAGTCTAACTAGGGCTTTGTATAGCTGAAACATAACTTCTACCCCTTTGTAATCTAGTTCTCTAGATATAAAGGCTAGCATTCCATTAGCCTTTCTGAATATTTTCTATAGCTGTCCATGACATTATAATGATCTATGTAGGTGGACTCCTTAGTCTCTTTGGACTTCCACTCTTTCTAACATTTCACCATTTAGAAATGATGCTAATCTATCTATTTTTAGGTCTAAAGTAGATGAACTTTTATTTGCCTAAATTGAAATTGATTTGCCAAAGTTGTGCCGTTGACTTCATCTATTGATAACTCTGTTATCTTATGCTTCCATCTATACTGTTTATAATCCACCCCTATCTTTGAGTCATTGTAAACTTGAATTCTTGATCCCATCATCTTGGTCATTGATAAATACAGCTAATAGTTGAGGCCACTCAAGGGCCAGGCCATGACTAACTCCAACAAGAGAGAATCTAGATGTCTTCCCTTGACATTCAACAGCATTACCTTTTCTGAATCCCCACACCATCAACATCCTGGGGGTTACCATTGACCAGAAACTGATCTGGACCAGCCACATAAATACTGTGGCTATAAGAGAAGGTCAGAGGTTGAGAATTCTGCAGCAAGTAACTCGCCTCTATCGCTCAAGAGCCTGTCCACCATCTACAAGGCACTAGTTAGGAGCATGATGGAATACTCTCCACTTGCCTGGATGAGTGCACTTCCAACAACACTCGAAGTGCAACACCATCCAAGACAAAGCAGCTCACTTGATTGGCACCCCATCCACCACCTTAAACATTCATTCCCTCCACCACCGGTACTATATACAAGATGCACAGCAGAAACTCGCCAAGGCTCCTTTGATAAAGTTTTACAAACCTGCGACGTCTACCACCTACAAGAACAAGGGTAGCAGGTGCATGGGAGCAACACCACCTGCAAGTTCCCTCCAATTCGCACACCATTCTGACTTGGAAATATATTGCCTTTTGTTCATTGTTGCTGGGTCAAAATCCTGGAACTCCCTTCCTAACAGCACTATTGGTGTGCCTATACCACAGGGACTGCAGTGGTTCAAGAAGGCAGCTCAAAACCACCTTCTCAAGGACAGTTTAGAGATGAGCAACAAATGCTGGCCTTACCAGTGATGCTCACATCCCAGGAATGTATTTATTTAAAAAAAACAGTTCCCTGTGGAACACCACTGGTTACATCCTGTCAATTGGCATGCCTGCCTATTATCCCTAATCTCTGACTCCTGCCGCTTAGCCAGTTTTCTAACTGGTCAATAACTTGCCTTCGATTCCATGAGCAGTCTCTTATGAGGAACTTTATCGAATGCCTTCTGGAGGTCCATATAAATAACATCCATAGACTTTCCTATGCCCACTACTTTAATCTTCTTTTCAAAAAATTAAAGCAGATTGTCAGGCATGATCTACCCTTTACAAATTATTGCTGGTACTCTCTGATCAGCTGAACATTTTCAAGGTGTTCAATCATCTTATCCTTAATTATAGATTCTAGTAATTTACCAACAACAGATGTTAGGCTAACTGGTTGCCTGGTTTCCCTCGTCTCAACTTAAATAGCAAAGTGACGTGTAGCTTTCCATTCTAAAGGAATGGTTTCTAAATAGAAAAAACTTTGGAATATTACAACTAAGACAGTGTTCTCATTTACTTCCTTTAAACCCTGGGATGGAAACCATCTGGTCCTGGAGATTTGTCACACTTCAGTGCCATTTTTTTTCATTACTATTATTTTGCTTATTTTAACTTTGGTGAGTCCCCGTCCCTCATTCAGTATGAGTTTCCTTGGCATGTCTGGCATGCTATTCTCTTCCTCTACTGTAAATACTGACATTAATTATTCAATATGCCCAACATTTCCTTATTTTCATTGACATTATCACTGTTATTGGTTTTAAGAGGCTCATGTTGCTGCTGACCACCCTCTTTTGCCTAATATAATTGTCAAAATTTCTGCTGTTGATTTTGTTATTCTTTGCAAAGGTACCCTCAGGGTGACTGCTTCTTGTATCTATCCTCTTTCAGGATGATGATAGGAATGGAGGCAGCACTAATGCAACAGCTGTCACTTTCAAGAATTCTTGCCAGAACCCCATCCAGTGCCTCCAATTTACAGTACACCTGCAAGAGGCAGGTGGAGAGCGTTTAAGATACTGGAAGTGAAATGGCAAAAGTTGGGTTTCTCACAGCAGCCAAAGTAATGGGCCACATTTATTGATTTCAGCCATCACTGTCAGCTCAGGATCCAAGCTGTTGTCCACTGCCATATATTCCTGTCCCTTCACCTAGCGGGTGAGACTGTGCGTCTCACCGGTTGTGAAGGTGGAAGAAGGCTGCAGTGGCACGGTGGTCCCGGTCATCGTGGTTCAACACGTCACCGAAATCTGACCACCAATCCGTCAAGATTGTGTGGACGATGACAGCACCCCAAGGTTCCCACATTAAACAAAGTCATGCCCATGCTTCTACCAGTGTCCACTTGCCAAGTCCTGTGGCAATGGAGAATTGGCGACGGGGGCAGGGCTGTGAAGCTGGGAGTTCCTAGTCAAGAATCTGCGCGCAGGCGACAGATGCATGAAGGTCGTTGGATGCCTGTGTTGCTTAAAACCTATTACATTTCTGGCTCTGCCAAGATCTGATGAAGGGTCAGTGACCTTCAGATGCTGCCAGACTTGCTGAGTATTTCCAGCATTTCTTGTTTTTATTTCAGATTTCCAACATCTGCAGTATTTTGCTTTTATTTTTATATTGTGTTGGGACAGAGGTGTCTTGGGCAGCAGCATCTGTGACTGAGCAGTCCTCTTCACGATATCTTCTGCTCCTCCAAAATGGTGAGGGGCCTCAAATAGGTGTCCTAAAAATAGGCTGTCCCACTTTCTCCTGGCTGGGGAAACACACCCTGTGGGATCACCATCTTCATGGTCAAAGAATGAAAACTTCAAATTTTGCAACTTGGAATGTCAGAACACTCGTGGATAATCTCAAGATTGACCGTCCGGAAAGAAGAACTGCAATCGTATCACGTGAGCTATCAAGACTCCAAATTGACATTGCTGCCCCCAGTGAGACCTGCCTTCCTGGAGAGGGACAGCTGAAGGAACAGGCGAGGGATACACCTACTGGGAAGGAAAGGCTGACAGCAACCCTCGAGTCCACGGAATTGGTTTTGCCATCTGGACTAGGATCTTGGATGCACTCTCAGAACTCCCCAACTGCATAAATGAAAGATTCATGAAACTTAACCCACAACTCAGCTGTAATCAATATACCACCGCCATCAGCACTTGTGCTTCGACCCTTGACTCCGATGAGGATGTTAACGAAAGTTCTATGAAGTCCTCGCTGCCATTCCAAAAGAAGAGATCATCCTTCTGGTGAACTTTAATGCCAGGGTTGGCCGTGACTCCAATGTCTGGAGAGGAATCATTGGGAAAAACGGGGTGGGAAAAGCCAACACAAATGGTGTCCTCCTGCTGACAAAGTGTACTCAGCAAGTGTTCATTATAATAAGCACCCTCTTCTGCCAGAAGGACAAATACAAAACCACATGGAGGCATCTTAGATCAAAGCACTGGCACCTCCTGGATTATGTCATTGTTCGAGTCAAAGATCTAAGTGATGTCTGTATCAGTCAATCCATGCAGGGAACTGATGCCTGCTGGACAGATCATCAACTTGTTAGATTGTTGATGAAGATCCACCTAACACCAAGACATCGCCAGACCCAAAAGTCCAAGAGGAAGATGATCAATGTCTCAGCCATAAAGCAGCCTGACTAAAAAGAGGAATTCCAAGCGCAACTCGCAATCAACCTAGAAAATCTTCACGTATCCAACTCAATTTCAGAACAGTGGGAACAAATAAAGTCAGCTGTACTAGACTTCTGTGTCCAGACCATTGGGTTAGAGCATCGTTGTCATCAGGATTTGCACCCCATCCACAAACATTCACTCCCTTCACCACCGACGCACAATGGTAGCAGTGTGTACCATCTACAAGATGAATTGCAGCAACGCACCAAGGCTCCTTACACAGCACTTTCCAAACCCACAACCTCTCCCACCTAGAAGGACAAGGGCAGCAGATGCATGGAAACACCACCACCCCCTGTAAGTTCTGAACCAAGCCACACACCATCCCGACTTGGAACTATATCGCCGTTCCTTCACTGTCGCTGGGTCAAAATCCGGGAACTCCCTTCCTAACAGGACTGCAGGCGTACCTACCCCACATGGACTGCAGCGATTCAAGAAGGCAGCTCACCACCACCTTCTCGAGGGCAATTAGGGATGGGCAATAAATGCTGGCCTAGCCAGCAACACCCACATCGCATGAATGCATTAAAAAAAAAGGACTGGTTCGCAGAGAATGATGCTGAAATGTGACCACCTGGAACAAAATCAAGCGGCCTTCATTGCCTGGCAAAACAACCCAAGGTCACAAGTCAAGAAGGCAGCATTCCAACAGCTCAAGGATGACACCCATAAACAAATCCGGAAGATAAAGGACAAGTGGTGGGAAGAGACAGCCTGAGAGATCCAACAATGTACCATACAATATACCGTCATGACACGCAAAGCTTTTTTGAAGTCACCAGGGCAATCTTTAGAACAAGGTCAAAGCGACAAAATCCCCTTTGCTCAGAGGAAGGCGTCTCTCTTCTTGACGCATGGCATTGTCATCTGTTAATGCTGGAAAGAACATTTTCAACAACCCCTCAACCATGAATCCATAGTGGCAGCTGATACTCTCCAGGTTATCCCCTGATACCCTGTGGTGGAATCCATGGATGAAGCACCATCGATGGGAGAACTGCAACAAGCAACAAAACGGATGAAAAACAACAAAGCCTGCTGTCCTGATGGTATTCCAGCTGAGGTCTTCAAAACTGGTGGGCTTTTGCTCACTTCAAGGCTCCGTGCACTCATCCTACAGATTTGGGAGGAAAAAGAACTGCCCACCTCTTGCCCCCCACCCCCCGACTTCAGGAATGCGATAATTATAACTATCTTCAAGAAGGGAGATAAATCATGTTGTGGAAACAATCAAGGTATTTCGTTCTTGTCCATAGCAGGGAAAAATCCTGACATGTTTTCTCCTGAAATGCCTACTTCCTGTGGCTGAGGAAATTCTCCCAGAGACACAGTGTGGCTTTAGACCTGACAGAGGAATCTGACACGGTCTTTGTTGCTTGACAAATCCAGGAAATATGTCAAGCAGCACCAGGAACTCTTGTTTGGATTTGTTGAAGTCAACTAAGGAGGGGTCAAAGGGCTTCACTCTTTTCCCTCCCTGTTTGACTACAAAAGGTTTAATTCTTTCTTAAAGTGGATGTCCTGGCCAATTCAATAGGTGTTTTGGTTCTTGTTATGATCATAACAAGTAAGTAATTGGAAAGGTTTTCTTGAGTTAACGAAGAACGAGGTTAACTTTAGACCGCAATTGTTGACAACGCGATCGGTAGGTGGCGCTGTTTTGGCACATGCGCAAATACAGCATGTGCCACGAAAACGTCACAGCCTGCGACTGTTGCAGCTGCCAGGACTAAAGATGGCGCTGCTCAAAAAATCACAGAGATGAAACCTAACAAACACGTGGCAGAATACAATGGCCGGAGTGAGAGAGTGGAGCAGCGCGGCGGCCGTGGAGATCAGCGCGGGGGCCGTGGAGATCAGCGCGGGGGCCGGGGACAGCAGCGCGGGGAGACCAGCGGTAGCGGTGCCGGGGAGGAGGGGGGGGAGAAAGAGGGAGAGGGAGGGGGGGAGAAAGAGGGAGAGGGAGGGGGGGAGAAAGAGGGAGAGGGAGAGGGGGAGAAAGAGGGAGAGGGAGGGGGGGGAGAAAGAGGGAGAGGGAGGGGGGGGAGAAAGAGGGAGGGGAGAGGGGGAGAAAGAGGGAGAGGGAGGGGGGGAGAAAGAGGGAGGGGGGGAGAGAGAGGGAGAGGGGGAGAAAGAGGGAGAGAAAGGGGGAGGGGGTGAAAGAGGGAGGGGGAGAGCTGGGGGGAGAGGGAGGAAGGGGAGAGAGTGGGGGGGGGGGGGAGCAGCGGAACGGAAGAGGAGTGCCTTTTTCTGTGCATGCGCCATAAACACAACAGCAAAAGACTTACTGGCCAGTCCCTGGACCCGGTGACACCAAGGTCTTCGCACGCTCGCTCCCCGCGGCTCTCTACGGCCTCTCGCTTCCGGCCCTCTCCATTCAGCCGTTCCTTCCAGCTGCGGATGCCCAATCCAGTTGCTTTCTCCCCTACCCAGTTGCTTTCTCCCCTACCCAGTTGCTTTCTCCCCTACCCAGTTGCTTTCTCTACTTCTCCTCAGTACTTCAGGCATTGCAATTGTTTGGTCCCTGCATTTTGCGTGCTCCCTCTCCCCACCCCTCCCCGCACTCCCCGCACTCTCCGCACTCCCCACCCCTCCCCCTCTTCACCCACCCCTCCCCCTCTTCACCCACCCCTCCCCCTTTTCACCCACCCCTCCCTCTCTTCACCCACCCCTCCCTCTACCCCCCCACCATAGTTGAATATCTGAAGTGCAGTTGCAAAGTCGGGGAAATAGCATGCAAAACAAAACCTCAACAATTCTGGGTTTAATTATTGAAAAGTTTTATTAAGTTCATTAAGTATCCGAGGAACTGCTGTGCATGGATACATGAGTGTTGTGTTTCCAGCATTCCCGTTAGACAGACAGGCCGAGTCTCTGCTATGCACAGCTAAAGAGATTGTTCCTGGAGAGCCTTATGGTGAATAAAAGCTTGGCTCTCTATTCCACTACTGTATTGTCCATGTGAAGAAGGCAAAGTCACAAGAGTCTGAGCTCAGTCTATTCTTGGTGAATGTTCCCCAAGCGCATCCCAATGTGCATTCCCAATTCATCCATAAATGCTATGTTCCTTTCCACATCGTGATGAGCTCCGCAGCATGATCTAGTTGCCTTCGTTGCTTGAATGCTGACCTTAAGTCTCAAGGATTGTTTTCTCGACGGCATGTTTTACATGAAAAGAAATAAAGCAAATCAGAGTCAGACCTTGCCTCCCTCCATCCACTGAAATTACTGTTGTGCACACCTTTTTAAGTTCTGCAGTGAAGGCACCAATTGATAACGTCGCCAATGAAGCGCTTATTACCCACCTCAGATGCAGGAATCAGCACATCCTTGCGTCCTCTCCTGCACTGCCTCCTTTGCTTGAATGCCGTCCTTAAGTGTCAAGGATTGTTTTCTCTCGGGCACGTTTTACATGAAAGAAAATAAGGAAAGAACATCAGTGTCAGAGCTTCCCTCCCTCCAATGAAATTACTGTTGAGAATGCTTTGTGTTCTGCGGTAAAGGCATGTACTGATAACACCGCCAATGAATCACTTAGTACCCACCTCAGCTGTAGGAGGCAGGATGATGTTACTGCCCCTATCTCGTGATGGTTCAATGCTGCTCTCAGGGAAAACATGAATGATGTGAGGGTGCTGGAAACGAAGCACATTTCTTTTGGGCTATGAACATAAAGCTGGCCATTTAGCCCAGCAGTTCCCTGCTAGTGGTTATGTTACTCGTGCATTTTTCCATCCATTCCCATTTAATCCTGCCTACTACTATCACCAGTTGTGTTCACAGCAAGAGCATTCACATTTGTGCTACCACTGGACACGGCATGCTTGTTTCTTTTAGTGCTCAGTCTCTTCTTGCTGAATGTTCCCCAAGTGCTTGACCCCTTTGGACGCCCTCTCTGCTTGACAGGCAGCAACTGGCAATTGCGGAGTCTCACAAGGCTCTGCATGGTTGTTTCAACGTCGGATGGGGAAACAGGTGGCTGTGTGTCCATGAGCACTGCCCTGATGGGTGTAGGAGCAGGTAACTGTGTGCCCATGAGCACTCCCCTGATGGGTGTAGGAGCAGGTGACTGTGTAACTGAGCAGCAAGGAGAGGGTACCGCAGGTAGGGGAAGTGGAGATTTGAACAGGTAGGCATATGTATGGTCCATCAGATCATTAGGCCAGGGGGTGAGACGCTCAGGATCCAGGGTTTGCGACTCGTGACTGATGTCCAGCGTGCGGCCACCTCCATCCGAAGGTGCTTCCGGGCAATTGTTGGGCATAGTAAATGGCTCCATCTCATCAGCCAGTCCTTGCTGCCAGCGGAGAGTCTGTTGCCGCAGCCAGTCCAGTCTCCTTATGAATGCTGCCGTTCCACTCTGCAGAACGGCCTGTTGTAGCTGGTACAATTGATCTGAAAGCAAGCGGTATTTTTCATTGTGGCTGAGGGGCCTTGGCTGTTCCTCTGTAATCACAATGGCAGCAGCCATGCCTGTCGTCGTTGGTGTCTGAGATGCACGCCAGCGACAATTGGGGGCGAGCCTGTCCAAAGGCAGACCCAGATGCCTCTGCACAACAGCATGTTTGCAGGGCAACAAAGTCTGAATGGAGAAGATGCAGCTGCAGGTAGCCTGGCCATCATGTATCTGCAGTGTGTACTGTTTGGCGCCAGAAATCACAGTCACTGTGCCTTCATCCTGCTACATGTGGTGGCCCAGACAATGGAAATGTTTTCAGAGCAACTCACAACAGGGACTGGAGAACATGCGGTGGCCCAGACAATGGAAATGTTTTCAGAGCAACTCACAACAGGGACTGGAGAACATGCGGTGGCCCAGACAATGGAAATGTTTTCAGAGCAACTCACAACAGGGACTGGAGAACATGCGGTGGCCCAGACAATGGAAATGTTTTCAGAGCAACTCACAACAGGGACTGGAGAACATGCGGTGGCCCAGACAATGGAAATGTTTTCAGAGCAACTTACAAAGGCAGAGCAACTTACCTTGGAACAATCTCCTGTGTCAAATAAAAATGAAGCAAGTCTCCAAAACGAATAAATAATTCAGATAAAATGCCCGACGAAACCTCCCCTCCTTCCACTTTCAAAAAGTTGCGCCGAAGCTTTGACGCATGCGCAGAAGCCAAACAGGCGCGTCGGCGAGAAAGACGAAATAACGCGATGACGTCATCTGCGCATGCGCACAACCTTACCGGCAGGTCGGACCGCAGCGCATGCGCAGAGATGAGGAGACTGTGTGCGCATGCGCGTACCGTGTCGTCTGCGCATGCGCAAAGCGGTCCTGGTAAGTCGGACCGCAGCGCATGCGCAGGGGGCATGAGACCGTTTGCGCATGTGCGCACTCGGCGCATTCTGATGACGTTGTCCGATGAAGTAGCGTTGTCATGAATTACTTTGTTAACTTTATTGTACCTAAACCTAGATATAAAACATAATAAACAGTGCACCAATTTTCACACACACACGCACACGCACATTAAAGGTGTACATACACACAAATAGATTATAGCGTGGGAAATAGTCTGTGAAGTTTGGTGGTTTGGCTGGCTTCTAGCTGAATTCAGTTTCCCTGAAGCTTTTAGTTTGAAGAGGTAGATAGCTAATTTAGTGGGGGGGTTTTTTGGAGACAGCGATGCAGATGACTTCCTTCAATGAAGTTTGATTGTTGCCAGAGTATGCAAAGGTGTGGTCAGTCAACAAGCAGGATTTGAAAGCTTTTAAGCTGGAATAGAGAGAGAGAGAGGGGGGGACCTCCACTTAGCGTCTGCTCATGTCTGAGTCCAGTTGCTTTTCCTCTTCTGCAGAGAAAACACCAGCTTAAAAACCACAGATGGGAGGGGCTTGTTACATGATAGTCATTCAGTGGTTCAAACATGGCAGTTAGCAATGTTCCTCTGCTTGCTGAAAAGAACAGGTAGTTCCTTTAAACTTCCTAGGTCTTGGTTCTTGCTGGGAAATGCACAGACATTTCATCTCCCTCCTCATAGTCCTTTGCAATGTAGGTTACAGTGTAGCAAACTGTGATCATCTTGAGCTGCCAGCAGTTATCCCTTTTTAAAATGTCTTTTTAAAATTTCTTCAAAAAAATATAAATTCAGATCTCCAGTCAGTGGAACAAAGAAAATTATCATTCTACAAAACACATTGGCATAACACATTCATCAACCTGACCAAAGCATTTGACTCAGTAAATCGCGAGGCTCTGTGGATTATGCTCCAAAGATTTGGATGTCCAAGAAACTTCTTCACAATCCTGCAATTGCTCCATGGTGATATGACTGCAACTATCTTAAGAACAAAGAACAAAGATAATTACAGCACAGGAACAGGCCCTTCGGCCCTCCAAGCCTGCGCCGATCCAGATCCTCTCTCTAAACATGTCGCCTATTTTCTAAGGTTCTGTATCTCTTTTCTTCCTGCCCATTCATGTATCTGTCTAGATACATCTTAAAAGACTCCATCGTGCCCGCATCTACCACCTCCGCTGGCAATGCGTTCCAGGTGCCCACCACCCTCTGCGTAAAGAACTTTCCACGCATATCCCCCCTAAACTTTTCCCCTTTCACTTTGAACTCGTGTCCTCTAGTAATTGAAACCCCCACTCTGGGAAAAAGCCTCTTGCTATCCACCCTGTCTATACCTCTCATGATTTTGTACACCTCAATCAGGTCCCCCCTCAACCTCCGTCTTTCTAATGAAAATAATCCTAATCTGCTCAACCTCTCTTCATAGCTAGCGCCCTCCATACCAGGCAACATCCTGGTGAACCTCCTCTGCACCCTCTCCAAAGCATCCACATCCTTTTGATAATGTGGCGACCAGAACTGTACGCAGTATTCCAAATGTGGCCGAACCAAAGTCCTATACAACTGTAACATGACCTGCCAACTCTTGTACTCAATGCCCCGTCCGATGAAGGAAAGCATGCCGTATGCCTTCTTGACCACTCTATTTACCTGCGTTGCCACCTTCAGGGAACAGTGGACCTGAACACCCAAATCTCTCTGGACATCAATTTTCCCCAGGACTTTTCCATTTACTGTATAGTTCACTCTTGAATTGGATCTTCCAAAATGCATCACCTCGCATTTGCCCTGATTGAACTCCATCTGCCATTTCTCTGCCCAACTCTCCAATCTATCTATATTCTGCTGTATTCTCTGACAGTCCCCTTCACTATCTGCTACTCCACCAATCTTAGTGTCGTCTGCAAATTTGCTAATCAGTCCACCTATACTTTCCTCCAAATCATTAATGTATATCACAAACAACAGTGGTCCCAGCACGGATCCCTGTGGAACACCACTGGTCACACGTCTCCATTTTGAGAAACTCCCTTCTACTGCTACTCTCTGTCTCCTGTTGCCCAGCCAGTTCTTTATCCATCTAGCTAGTACACCTTGGACCCCAAGCGCCTTCACTTTCTCCATCAGCCTGCCATGGGGAACCTTATCAAACGCCTTACTGAAGTCCATGTATATGACATCGACAGCCCTTCCCTCATCAATCAACTTTGTCACTTCCTCAAAGAATTCTATTAAGTTGGTAAGACATGACCTTCCCTGCACAAAACCATGTTGCCTATCACTGATGAGCCCATTTTCTTCCAAATGGGAATAGATCCTATCCCTCAGTATCTTCTCCAGCAGCTTCCCTACCACTGACGTCAGGCTCACCGGTCTATAATTACCTGGATTATCCCTGCTACCCTTCTTAAACAAGGGGACAACATTAGCAATTCTCCAGTCCTCCGGGACCTCACCCGTGTTTAAGGATGCTGCAAAGATATCTGTTAAGGCCCCAGCTATTTCCTCTCTCGCTTCCCTCAAACCTGGGATAGATCCCATCCGGACCTGGGGACTTGTCCACCTTAATGCCCTTTAGAATACCCAACACTTCCTCCCTCCTTATGCCGACTTGACCTAGAGTAATCAAACATCTGTTCCTAACCTCAACATCCGTCATGTCCCTCTCCTCGGTGAATACCGATGCAAAGTACTCGTTTAGAATCTCACCCATTTTCTCTGAGTCCAAGCATAACATTCCTCCTTTGTCCTTTAGTGGGCCAATCCTTTCTGTAGTTACCCTCTTTCTCCTTATATATGAATAAAAGGCTTTGGGATTTTCCTTAACCCTGTTTGCTAAAGATATTTCATGACCCCTTTTAGCCCTCTTAATCTTGTGTGGGAGATCTGAAACAGACACCTTCAAAATCCAGACTGGGGTCAAGCAAGGCAGTGTGATGGCTCCCATATTTTTACAATCTACCTGACAGTGGCTATTCACCTCATGAAAGATCAGCTGTCCTCTGGTGTGAGTATTAAATGCCGCCTAGATAGAAAACTCTTCAACCTCAGTCGCCTCTGTGCCAAAAGTAAACTGACCACCATAGACATACATGATCTACAGTTAGCAGATGACTGCGGTGTTTCCCACTCTGCACCAGATTTGTAAGCCACTCTCGATGTATTTGATTCTGCATACAAGAGACTTGGCCTGTCCTTGAATGTTGCCGAAACAAAACGCATCAACCTAAACTCTTCAGCCAAATATTCTACCTCCCTTATAAGTCGAAGGAGAGACTTTGGAATATGTTGAGCACTCCCCATACCTTGGCAGCCACCTCTCTCAAAAGGTCACCACTGACGAGGAGATCAGCTGTGCCAGGTCAGCTTTCTACAAGCTACAGAGTGAGTGTTTGGTAACAAAGGCCACCGCAAATCAACAAAAGTCCTAATGTAAGAGCAGTTGTTGTCACCGCACTCCTGTACTGCAGTAAGACCTGAACTGTGTATCAGCGACACATAAGAGCACTAGAGAAATTCCATCAGCAATGTCTCCGCCGCATCCTTCGGATTCAATGGGAGGACTGTCAAACAAACACTAGCGTCCTTCTTGAAGCCAGCTCCACAAGCATTCAGGCAAAGCCCCTGCAAAACCAACTTCAATGGACTCGACACTGTGTCCAGATGGCCAAAAACTCTCTCTCCTGCCAGGTCCTGTTTTATCAACTCTCAACTGGCCAGCGTTCCAGGAGAGGACAAAGTAAATGCATCAAAGACACTCTGAAGCCCTCTTTGAAGTGTGGCAGCATTGATATTGATGACAGGGAGGAACTTGCTACCATTCGTTCAAAATAGTGACAACTTGTCCATCAAGCTGCATCGTGCTTTGAGTCTAAACGCCTTAATGATAAGGCAGAGAAGAAAAGGAAGCAAACCCTGCCCTCTGGATCCCACCAGCTCATGAGATTACCGGCCCCATGTGCCCAAAGATCTGCAGGTCGAGAATTGGCCTGTTCAGTCACTTGAAGACCCATGGCAGAAGCCATGAGTAGACATCATCATCAACTTGAGGGACAACCGACGGCGATGACAGGTGCACTAATACTGGTGCGGGTGCCAACCTCTGATATGCTCAATGGTTGGCCTTGGGAATTGCAATAGGGTCAGTACCGTAAGTCATTTTGAAGCAAAATTCTCACAAAACTATTGTTACAGTGATGGGGCAGGAATGTGGGTTTACTGTCTCACACTGGTGTCGTGCTAGGCTCCCACCTGCCAAGAATGAGGTACATTACTTTTGTCAGGAACATTGATTTTATACTGTTACTGGAGTGAAGAAAGGACTTGTTAAACAGACCAGCCGTGGCTGGAAAAGATATTTGTATATTAACAGACAGTGTTTGGAAGGACAAATCAGCCATTCCCTGACGCATTCAACCCACAATGGCCTTTTGATCACCAGACATTTGAAGGTGGGGAAGCTCGCATTCCAGGTTCATTGCTAAGATGGCCAAATACACAAACTGACATGGTCAAACCAGCTAGTCACATGACTAACCTGCTTGGCAACCTGAGTTTTTTGAATTTGTACAAACAGTTTGGGTAGAAAGCAGAATGCTTCTGGACTGAGAAGATCTTTCATGGCTGGCTCACCACAGTCTCTCCTGTCTGCCTGCTCCCACCACTTTCCCACAAGCCTCTGAATCCACTGAGGACACATGAACCCCAAGAGAGAAAAGTCTCCTACTGTGAACAAGGTTTAAGAAGAATACTGGGCCCCAACAAAAAGCAAAATCTACCTACAATCAGGACTCTACAGTGAGCTTGAAGACCCGTAACAACAACTCTTCAGATATTGCCTCAAACATTTCTACTTTATTTCTTCTCTTTTGGGTCTCTATTTGCATGTGTGTATTGTGTATGCATGCTAGCATGGGCGTATCATGTATCTATAGGCGTTAACCAAATTAGAGTTTGTTTAATAAATTTCAACTTTTCTTCTTTAATCCTAAATTGGAAGTGGGAAGTCAAATTGTTCCCAATCAAAAAGAGCAAGATTTCAGTACTGGTTTTCTTGTGGTTGCGTGTGATTGAATACTAACACATCTGCAACTGAAGCTAGTAGCTCTCCAAGCCAGGGTGAAGTAACTTGGGATAAATTAAAAGCACAGTCAATGGAGGAGTTAAGGAAAATGGCTGAGCAGTGTGGGATCACTGTATGTGGCAAGACTAGGAAATATGAACTCCTAAGGCTAGTGGCCAACCATTTTTCCCTTGAATCTGAAGAAGCAGAAACAGGGTTAGAAACAGCTTCTGACTGGGTATTGTTAGCAAAGATACAATTGGAACAAAGGAAACTTGAATTTGAGGAAAGAGAGAGGGAGAAAGATAAACCTTGCAGAAGGAACATGAAGAGAAAGAGAAGAGAGAGAGAGACAGCAGCAAGAACGAGAGAGAGGGGGGAGAGAGAGAGAATATCTCAGAAAGAATGCGAAGAAAGAGAGTTGAAGTGGCTTGAGTTAACTAGGGGCGACAGAGTAACCCCAGTGAAAGCATTGCCAATATGGAGAAGCATAATTCAGGGCTGGGTACAAAATTGTTAAAATTAGCTCAAATAATTCCAAAATTTAATGAGGATCCTTTGACCCCCTGGGTCCTTTGATAAATTGGCAAGGCAGCTCAAATGGCCAGCTGAGACCTGACTGACCTCTTTTACTATAAAGCAAGCTAATTGGAAATGCCCATGAGGTTTATTCCCTGTTGCCAGATGAGAGTTCATCAAATTATGAACTGACAAAAAATGCTATCCTTGGGGCATATGAATTAGTATCCGAAGCCTATCTCCAAAAGTTTAGAACCCTCAAGAAGCAAGCAAATAAAACTTGTCTGAAGTTTGAAAGAAGTAAGCAGCTGGCTTTTGACCAGTGGCTGAAGGCTCTTAAAGTACAGCTCAGCAATGAGAATCTCGGAGAAGTAATTCTGTTACAGGAATTTAAACACTCTCTCCCACTCTCCATAAAGACCCATGTAGAGGAGCAACGGGTTCAGAGAGCCTGGAAAGCGGCCGTTCTAGCAGATGGGTTTTCTTTATAAGTCGGTTCCCCAGGGGAGAACCTTTCCTTGACATCCCCACAAATTCGAAAGGGACAAAGGGTGGGAAGGTGATAGGAGCCCAAGCAGTCCTGGAAGAGAAAGGAAAGCAGGAGACACAGGGGGCCCCCCACTAGCCAAAAAAGAAGGTTTTCTGAACAGGAGTGAGACCCGGAGACCTGTGTGCTTCCATTGTAATAAGGCAGGGCATTTAAAAGCTGACTGCTGGAAACTAAAGGGAAAACCGGCACATCCGCAGTGAAGAAGAGACCCTGATGAAAAGCATAGCAGAACAATCTGTGGCTTACACTGCAGTGAGAATGAGACCCAGGAAGCTTAGGGATGCAAGTGCAGGAAAATTTAATAGGATTCCTGAAGGTTATCAGGGTTTTGTGTTTGAAGGGAAAATAAACCTATACCCCTCGAGTGGGACAAGCAAGCCCATAGCAATTCTCAAGGACACAGAGACCACTAGATTCCTTTTACTGGGAAAAGGTCTGACTTTTCCCCCAGAGAGGGCAGTGAACACCAAAATGGTGGTGAATGGTATTGAAGGGCAGTGTATGTCTGTCCCTGAACACAGGGTGCACCTAGAGTGCGACCTAGTTTCGGGACCGGTGACCCCCACCTGCAAAGAATAAGGCACATTAATTTTGTCAGGAAGATTTATTTTATACTGTTGCTGGGGTGAAGAAAGGACTTGTTGAACAGATCAGCTGTGGCTGGAAAAGACATTTGCATATTAACACACAGTGTTTGGAAGGATAAGCAGCCATTCCCTGACACATTCAACCCACAATGGCCTTTTGATCACCAGACATTTGAAGGTGGGGAAGCTCGCATTCCAGGTTGACTGCTAAGATGGCTGAATACATAAATGGACATGGTCAAACCAGCTAGTCACATGACTAACCTGCTTGGCAACCTGAGTTTTTTGAATTTGTACAAACGGTTTAGGTAGAAAGCAGAATGCTCCTGGACTGAGAAGATCTCTCGTGGCTGGCTCACTACAGTCTCTCCTGTTTGCCTGCTCCCACCTCTTTCTCACAAGCCTCTGAATCTACTGAAGACACATGAACCCCAAGAGAGAAAAGTCTCCTATAGCGAACAAGGTTTAAGAAGAATACGGACCCCAACAAAAAGCAAGATCTACCTACAATCGAGGACTCTACAGTGAGCTCAAAGACCCATATCAAAAATTCTTCAGATATTGCCTCAAACATTTCCACTTTATTTCTTCTCCGTTTTCTGTCTCTATTTGTATGTGTGTATTGTGCATGCATGCAAGCATGTGCACGTTGTGTATCCGTAGGCATGAACTGAATTAGAGTTTAAGTTTAATAAATTTCAACTTTTCTTCTTTAAACCTAAGAAAGCCTGTTTGTGCTGGTTTCTTTGCCTTATAATTGGAAAGCAGTGAATAAGGATTCACCAAGGGGTAGCTAAAAACAAGTGTTTAAAATTAAACCCTGTTACAGTAAGACCAGATGAAGGCTGAAAGGGAACTGTAGGCCTTTCTCGCATATGATTGTAACACTGGCTATTTCCCCATTATAGTCCTCATCTCTGCTTTCTTTTTAAGTCCAAGAGTCACAGATTTGAATGGTAGACAACTGGTTTACTCATTCGTCGCCAGATCTGGCTGGACCACATCCACCTCTCACCTGTGAAAACTGCTCGCCATTCCAACATCATCTTGGAGTGCATAGTTAGACTCGGTGGGCCGAAGGGCCTGTTTCAGTGCTGTATCTCTAAATAAATAAATAACCACAGGCTTCTTTTCTGTACTACAAGCCATCTTCTTAAACCCTTCACCGCGTCTCCTCCATCCTCACCTTCAAAGTTAAGTGTGAGGAGCTCATGGACTTCTTTGTCACTAAGATTGAAACCATCTGATAAGCTGCTTTGCCACTTAGTCATAGAGTCATACAGCACTGAAACACGCCCTTTGGCCCATTGAGTCTGTGCCAAACATCAACCACCCATTTATACTAATCCTACATTAATCCCATACCACCTTCCCTCAATTCTCCTACCACCTACCTACACTAGGGGCAATTTACAATGGCCAGTTTACCCTATCAACCTGCAAGTCTTTGGCTGTGGGAGGACACCAGAGCACCCGGCTGAAACCCACACGGTCACAGGGAGAACTTGCAAACTCTGCACAGGCAGAACCCAGAACTGAACCCGGGTCGCTGGAGCTGTGAGGCTGTGGTGCTAACCACTGCGCCACTCCACTCCCCTTCCCTTCCACCAGCGCACCGGGCCAAACTTCTAACTTTCTCCCGGCCTAGTCCTGAGCCTGCATTGTTCTCTAGTTTCTTTCTGCACTCCCTTCATGCCCTCTTTGAACTTATCTTGTTGAAGAGATCCGTCTCCTGCTCCCTTGACCCTATTCCCACTAAAATGCTGATCATGCTAAAGGTCTGCTACCCGACCTGAACCCGACGGCACCCGACGACGTGTCGGGTTCAGGTCGCTCTTCCGGGTCTGGCTTTCGGGCTTGGGTCGGTCCGGGTCGGACATACACAGGAAGTCTTGCATTTTGATCTGCTGGAGTGGAGAATGTAAAAGTCGAAAAACCTACCTGAGCTGGGAGTCCAGGACGTTATGGAGGGAAACTGAGTCTGCGCAGTGAGCGAGTGAGTGTCTCAATGACGTCATCACGCTCATGCTGCAGCCTCCTTAATCCAAAAGTGGTACAGTGAGTGAGCGCGCTATGGAATCAAGGTCGGTAACCATTCCGATGGTCGGGCCGGGTTGGTTCAGGCTCCGGTCGGGTCGGGCGTGGGAAAAAGTTAAGGGACTCTGGCTCGGGTCTGGCTTGGGTCCGATGTGGTTTTGTCGGGTTTGGGTGGGGTTTTTATTTCCTGACCTGAGCAGGCCTTTAGACCACGCAATTTCCCTTCCTAATCCTTTGTTTACTAGTATTGTTAACAGTTCTCTATCTTCAAATATGCCATCATCATCCCGCTCCTCAGAAAAGATGGTTGACCCCACCGTGTTTGCAAATTACTGCCCCATCTCCAACCTCCCTTTCTTCGCAAGGTCCTTTCATGTGTTGTCCCCTCCCAAATCTGTGTCTGTCTTGTCCAGAACTCCATTTTTGAATCTCTCCAATCAGGTTTACTCCCCTGCCACAGCACCGAAATGGCTCTTATTGAAGTTATAAATGACCTCCTCTGTAACTGGGATAAATATAAATTATCTGTCCTCATCCTTCTCAACCTGTCTGCAGCCTTTGACATGGTTGGCCATATTGTCTTGCTTCAACTCTTCACCACTGTCCAGCTAGGTGGGACTGCACCCACCTGGTTTCATTCTTATCTAACTAATGTTTGCCAGAGAATTGGCTACAGTGACTTCTCTTCCCACTCCTGCGCCGTTAACCTCTGGTGTCCCTCAAAGATCTATCCTTGGCCCACTCCTATTTCTCATCTACATGCTGCCCCTCAGTGATATGATCTGAAAACACATCAGTTTTCACATGTGCACTTACGACACCCAGCTCTAGCTCGCCATCATCTCTCTCAACTTCTGCCCTGTCACTGAATTATCAGACTGCTTGTCCAACGTCAGTATTGGCTTAGCAGAAATGTTCTCTGATTAAATATTGGGAAGACCGAAGGCATTGTCTTTGGTACCTGCTACAAACTCTACACCCTAGCTGAAAACGCCATCCTTCTACCTGGCAACTGTGGCACTGAAGCAGACTGCAATCTTGGTGTCAAGATGAACTTGCAACCACATATCCATGTCATCACTAAGACCATCTGTTTCCGCATCTGTAACATTTCTAAACTCAAGCCCCTGCCTCAGCTCATTTGCTGCTGAAATCAGCATTCATGCCTTTGTTACCTCTAGCCTCATCTATTGCAATGCACTCCTGGTTGACCTCCCACCTTCTACTCTCTGTAAACTTGAGGTCAAAAATCTGGTGCCCATGTCCTCACTCGCACCAAGTCCCATTCACCCATCAGCCCTGTGTTCGCTGACCAAGACTGGTTCCCGGTTAAACAACCGATTGATTTTAAAATCTTCATCCTTGCTTTCATGTCCTTTTAATGGCCTTACCCCTCCTTAACTCTGTAAGAACCTCCAGCTCCTGAACACTCCAAGATATCTAATTCTGGTCTGTTGAGTATCCCCAATTTTAATTGCTCCGCAGTTGGTGGCCAGCCCTTCCACATCTCTCTGCCTCTCTACCTCTCTTTCCTCCTTTAAGATACTCCTTAAAACCTACCTCTTTGACCACGTTTTTGACCATCTGCCCTAATATCTCATGTGGCTTGGTGTTAAGTTTTGCTTTAAAACGCTCCTGTGAAGCACCTTGGAACGTTTTATTATTTCAAAGGTGGTATTTAAATACGAGTTGTTGTTGCTTTTGGGCTCAGTGTCAGCGGGATAATCAACTGAGATGGAGAATGTCGCAACTAAGTGAGATCGTGTACTTGTCTGGTATCCACATGAATACAAGAGTGTGTTATTTGGACTTGGTCACTGAGATTAGTTGTAATGCCCAACCTCTGCAGATAACTCTGCACAGCCAAACAGGAATCTGAGAATACTTGGCAATTTCCTTGTGCGCTTAGGTTGATATCAAACCCAACAGTGCATTTACCCAGTGAGTCTCAACCCTGCCAGAAAAAGTAATTTTAAAATTTTTTATTTAAAATGGCTGAAATATTGCAGATACTTTTAATCCATATTGGGAATTGAACTCTTCAAGGAGAGTGAGTTAGCTGTCAAAAATTTATTTTGCTGCATTGCTCACTTATTCAGTTTTTCTACATTATGTTGCCTTTGCTGTTTCTGCATATTTTACAACCCCTTGTTTTTCATTTGTGGTGTGTTGGCAGCTGCAATTTAAATTGCAACTGTGACGGTTCTGCAGTTTGGGATCCCACTTAGAAAATTTCAGTAGTTGTTGGTTTTGGGACAGGACCTGAAATGGGTTTGCCGCACCTATCTTACCTGGCCATCAAGACCGAGGTCTATCTATGCAAATAGGTCTGCAGAGATCTGCCTTTGCTATTTGCTGTTGACTTGGGAAGGAGTCATGAAACTAGCTGGTGAAAATTCCAATGTGCTGGGAGCACATGTCACAAAACTGTACCATCCTCACCCACAATGTTTGCCGAAGTTAGCCAGTGGAAAATTGTGGGAGGACAGTGTACAGTTTTGTGATTTGCACTGCCAGCAACTCCAGGAGTGGTTTCATCAGAATTTATTTCCATATCTTGTGTCCTCATGGTAGACTTCCATACATGTTCATGACAGGCCATGGAAGTCGCTGTTAGTTACCACAGCCTTGAGGGGTGAGAGAGAGGGAGGGGGGTGAGAGGGAGAGAGAGAGAGAGGGAGGTGGTGAGAGAGAGAGAGAGGGAGAGGGAGGTGGTGTGAGAGAGAGAGAGAGAGGTGGTGAGAGAGAGAGAGAGAGAGAGAGGTGGTGAGAGAGAGAGAGAGAGAGAGAGGTGGTGAGAGAGAGAGAGAGAGAGAGGGGGCTGGTGAGAGAGAGAGAGAGGGGGCTGGTGAGAGAGAGAGAGAGGGGGCTGGTGAGAGAGAGAGAGGGGGGGGGTGACAGAGAGAGAGAGCGAGAGAGAGAGGGGGGGGTGACAGAGAGAGAGAGGGGGGGTGACAGAGAGAGAGAGGGGGGGGTGACAGAGAGAGAGGGGGGGGGGTGACAGAGAGAGAGAGGGGGGGTGACAGAGAGAGAGAGAGGGGGGGGTGACAGAGAGAGAGAGAGGGGAATGGTGAGAGAGAGAGAGAGGGGAGGTGTGAGAGAGAGAGAGAGAGGGGAGGTGTGAGAGAGAGAGAGAGAGAGAGGGGAGGTGTGAGAGAGAGAGAGAGAGAGGGGAGGTGTGAGAGAGAGAGAGAGAGAGGGGAGGTGTGAGAGAGAGAGAGAGAGAGGGGAGGTGTGAGAGAGAGAGGGGAGGTGTGAGAGAGAGAGGGGGGGTGACAGAGAGAGAGAGGGGGGGGTGACAGAGAGAGAGGGGGGTGGAAGAGAGAGAGAGAGGGGGTGGGAAGAGAGAGAGAGAGGGGAGTGGTGAGAGAGAGAGAGAGGGGAGTGGTGAGAGAGAGAGAGAGGGGAGTGGTGAGAGAGAGAGAGAGAGGGGAGTGTGAGAGAGAGAGAGAGAGGGGAGTGGTGAGAGAGAGAGAGAGAGGGGAGTGGTGAGAGAGAGAGAGAGAGAGGGGAGTGGTGAGAGAGAGAGAGAGAGGGGAGTGGTGAGAGAGAGAGAGAGAGAGAGAGAGAGGGGAGTGGTGAGAGAGAGAGAGAGAGAGAGGGGAGTGGTGAGAGAGAGAGAGAGAGAGAGGGGAGTGGTGAGAGAGAGAGAGAGAGAGAGGGGAGTGGTGAGAGAGAGAGAGAGAGAGAGGGAGTGGTGAGAGAGAGAGAGAGAGAGAGGGGAGTGGTGAGAGAGAGAGAGAGAGAGGGGAGTGGTGAGAGAGAGAGAGAGAGAGAGGGGAGTGGTGAGAGAGAGAGAGAGAGAGAGGGGAGTGGTGAGAGAGAGAGAGAGAGAGGGGAGTGGTGAGAGAGAGAGAGAGAGAGGGGAGTGGTGAGAGAGAGAGAGAGAGAGGGGAGTGGTGTGAGAGAGAGGAGTGGTGAGAGAGAGAGGAGTGGTGAGAGAGAGAGAGAGAGGGGAGTGGTGAGAGAGAGAGGGGAGTGGTGAGAGAGAGAGGGGAGTGGTGAGAGAGAGAGAGAGAGGGGAGTGGTGAGAGAGAGAGAGAGAGAGGGGAGTGGTGAGAGAGAGAGAGAGAGGGGAGTGGTGAGAGAGAGAGAGAGGGAGGGGAGA
>NC_090380.1:53817851-53825351 GCF_036365525.1 Heterodontus francisci
TGGTAACCTCAATCAGTTGCAGCATCCTGCAGTGAGTAGCATCCTCAAAAGAGGCAGTCTTGCTTCTCTCCCCCTTATGTCATTTTTGAACTATTGTTAGCAAGACTTAAAATTTTGTATCCAGTTCTTTTTTTGTGAACAGCATCCATTTAAAAGCTGATAGTCCACTGGACACTCCCCGTACACATCCTGTGTGTTCCCTATACATGAGCCAATCTGCACAGAGAATCTGTGTGAAAATCACATGAGAGGAGTTCCCTATAGTGTATGTTCACCGTGCATGCAATGTACTGTGGTCTCACCAAAATTTAGTGTAGACTTTAGCTATGTTTTCCCGAGCATTTATGGGACAAGACATGATAGAATAACTTGTTCAGTAAGAAATTGGTATCTGGAGTAGGCCATTCTGGTCCTTTACTCTGCCATTCAACAAAATGATGGCTGATCATCTACCTCAACTCCACGTTCCCATAATTCCTTAATTCCTTTAGTATCCAAAAATCCATCAACCTCTGTCACGAATATACTCAATGACTCAGCATCCACAGCTCTCTGGGGTAGAGAATTCGGAAGATTCACAAGCCTTTGAATGAAGAAATTTCTCATTTAATTCCTGAACTGCCAACTGCTTATTCTGAGACTGTGACCCTGTGTTCTCGATTCCCCAGCCGGGGAAACATTTTCTCAGCTATTACCCTGTCAAGCCCATTTAATACTAAGGTCACACTTAGTTCAGTTGATGGTTGATTAGTGATTTATAATTCAAGCTGAATCTGAGTTAATCCTACTTTAAATTAGTGATGCAATGATTTTCAATTATAGAGCATTGACTAATGGAGTGCCAAAACTCTTAGAAATAAGGTTTGACAACTTGAGCCCTCGAAAGTCCATTTGTTGCTTTACACTTGCGCTGTTTTTAAAGTGTAAAGCAGCACAATGCTTCACCTTGCTGGGAGAATAAATTTAACAGTGTCCATCTTTTTGAATAAGCATGCCTTCAGTGTATGAGACATCTAGAGGCATTGAAACTTCTTTAGCAGTTATGTAAAATCCATATAATGGATGCCCTATCTTGCTTACTCTAATTGAACAATGTGTCATTAAAAGGAAAGGATCATTTTGGGGCAAGTGTTAAGGAAAATACAAATCAAAACATCAGTAATTAATTGAGATTGAAACCCATTTATTGGCATTAATCCGCATATGGTTATTAATATTGATGCATTCTCAGTGTTCTGAGAACTTTGAAAGCAGCTATACTGTATTCTGCCTAATTACACATTGGAGATCCCTTTGTTTGCAGCAGAAGAACTAATACTAGCTGCAATGCATCCAGCAAACTCTTTTGTTTTTAAAGGAGTAGTCTGGTTGAGTCTAAGTCTGCTGAATTACTGTCCACAACCCTTTCTGCACTAACAATATGTTAACTACTGACGTTATTTTTTCTAAAATGTGTACCATCTGTTATTAAGAACCTTAAAGGTTTAGTGGAGTGTTTGGCAACTGGGATCACTGATGTGCACACTCCAATTGCATTCCACTGCAACAATGCTCTAGTCTGTTATTAGAGCTTGGGAATCAGACCATGATGATTTTGACAATAACTGTCACGGGCGTAGCCTTCATGTGAGCTGCGACCTTCTTCCATTATAAAACAGTGTCTCTGCTCTACATTCTACATAATTCTAGTTATGTCTCCAGTAACAAAGGAAAAAAGCCATCATGATCACAGAATTTCTATAGAAATAGTTAAAACTGCCTGTAAGGAATTTTCACAGTGAAAGCAAATATACATTCTCTGATAATTAACAGAAATGGTGTCATTCGGATGTTGTAATGATTGCAAACAAGATAATCATCTGTGGGCATCTTAGGTACTCAAGTTGCCATCTATCTAGAAGCCAAGCACTGTAGGACCCCTTTGCGCTGAAATCAGTACAACTGCATTTGTACATAGTTGTATTGACGTACTGCTTGATAATGTTTAATCTCAAATTTTGTCATACAACGAAGTATTAGTAAATGTATCTGATGTGTTATGTTTTAGAATTAATCTATGGTTCAAATAGATTGAATGCATTTTTTTTCTTTTCCCTTTCTTCTGTCACCAGGTAATTTTGTACCAGGGAGGGCAGGTAATCAGTGGGGCCACCCAGTTTAACTCCCGTGTGGGGTTTGTCGGTCACCATGCCCAGCACAAGTGCCTCCATCTTCATTAATAACACACGACTGTCAGACACAGGAACGTATCAGTGTTTGGTGAAACAACCTGCCTGACAGAGGAGAGAGGAACAATAGGTATCCTTGGATTGACTGTACTAGGTATGTTTATTCTTCTGCCATCTTTATGTGATTATGATCCCTGTATGCCATGTGTGAGATAACATGTTGCCATCTTGTTTAAGTGTTATTGTTTCCCAGTTACCTTGAAGCTGCTCACATTACAGTATGACTGGCATTGATGTCAATTGATCTAGCCTATTACACAGTTGTTCAATATTCCAAAGAGATCGAGAAGCTGCAGATTGCCATGATCCTTCAACGACAGAATCAATGGTCAAATTGAGGCTATATGGACAACTTGAAAGTTTATTTTTTAAATGAGCTTTTAAGGGTTACAGGTCAGCCTAAAACTGCCATTTTCAATTCTATTTTCACTTCAGATCAATCCACACCACAAAATTGTGTTCAAATTCAGCCAAGTAACACAAGTTTATCGCTTTTCACTCAACAGTGTATTTATAATGTAATGTTTATCAAGACGTTGTTGAAGTCCTACTTTATATTTTGTAATGTAAGCACTGTCATATTTCAAATACTGGAACCTAAGCTGTACTTTATGAAACATAATGACTCCTGTGTCTACAAAAATGTAAACGGCGATAATCAAAAATGAAGTATGCGACACTCAAAATTAAATAGCTTGGATTGGATTTTTCATATGTTATCTTGCCCCAAACTGGACGGACTAGTGATGGAAAAGGGACCACAATTGGGCAGTCAGGCCTATTCTGCATTTTTGCCTCAAGCTAGATTTCCCTCGGCCTGTCCCCACAGTTATCGCCGCTGGCCCCCTTTCCCTATCTGCTGCATTTAAAAAACTGATGGGTAGGAATGCCTCACTTTCCTGGTGGATTTTCTTTGATGACTGCCTCTTACCATCACTACATGGGACTACCTGTGAAAACAGGACAATAAACCTATAGTATTGATAGTAATGACTCCGATTTCTATAAATAGAGGGTAAGAGCCCTCTCAAATTTGGCATGGGATTCTTGTACCCCTTTAACATCTCTCATTATCTGTTCTGGCGCAGCAGTAACCTCATATCCATCTCTGACACTTGGCGGGCTCCATCTTAGCCCTGCATGTCAATGATTCCTGACCCAGAGAAATTGGTTGCCGTTGCAATTGTGGTAGTCTTTTGGTGATGTGAAGAAGTCTTACTGTACCTTGACATTAATGCAAAAAGGGGAGTTCAGCTTCTTGGGACAAAAATGGAATTCATGCCTTTTTTTTATATGTTTAAAATAGCTAGGGTTAAAATGGAAGCTTCTCTCTCTTCACTAAATTTCCAAAATGGGGCGACATGATAGAGGTTTACAAAGTTATGAGCGGCATGCACAGAGTGGATAGTCAGAAGCTTTTCCCCATGGTGGAAGAGTCAGTTACTAGGGGACATAGGTTTAAGGTGCGAGGGGAA
The DNA here is from genome assembly GCF_036365525.1 of Heterodontus francisci. Taxonomy (NCBI): domain Eukaryota; kingdom Metazoa; phylum Chordata; class Chondrichthyes; order Heterodontiformes; family Heterodontidae; genus Heterodontus; species Heterodontus francisci. The sequence goes on from NC_090380.1 coordinate 53,821,555, forward strand.
AAGTTTAGAGGAGATGTGAGAGGCAAGTTCTTTACACAGAGGGTGGTGAGTGCCTGGAACTTGCTGCTGGCGGAGGTGGTGGAAGCAGGTACGATAGCGACGTTTAAGAGGCATCTTGACAAAATACATGAATAGGATGGGAAGTGCAGAAGGTTTAGGCAGGCATCAAGATCGGCGCAGATTTGGAGGGGCCGAATGGCCTGTTCCTGTGCTGTACTGTTCTTTGTTTCTTTGGAAGGTAGGGAATAGCAGATGCCTTTTTGGTCAGAAATCAATTATGGGGAAAATACATTGATAGCTTGCACAATTGGTTTAAAAAGGTATTAATATGTACAGCTACAAAGACACAGATATAACTTTTCTGGTGCTTAAGCAGTTTTGGTGGATGTAGATGCTTTGTATTTTCCTGTTGCTAAGTAATTGGTGATCCATTTTAATGTGTGATTTAGGTTTGGGCATCATTGGATAAGAGATCGGATTATTACTTTGATTCCGAATGCAATCACATCTGATGGACGATGTGTTTGAGAATTTCAAAGAACAAGACGTCCTTATAATTCATGGATTTTTTTCATAGTCTTCTGTTTTTTAATTACTGTGCCTCTAAAATATGAAGGGAGTGATTCGAGCTCCATGAGAAATAATCTTATGTATTTACCATCTGGGACTTGAACATAAAATCAGCGATCCTATTTCTCAATGGGGAGCTTGGGCTCAAAAGTGGTGTGGGTAGAATCCATTTTGCCTTTGAGTAGAGGCACCCGACTAAGAGTGCAGAAACAATGAACCTACCACTGAATTAATTAACAAATACCTATGATTTTGAAAAGTGCTCAGATTTTATAAAGGTGCTTTACTGAAGGTTTGGATGCACACCAACAGTCCTAGCAATGCCAAATATCCACACTAAACCAGCAGCAATTAGACAGGTACCCTGCCATCACACCATCTGTCCAGCTCAAGGAAGCATAGGTACATACAAACTATATTTGCTGTGATTGTGGGGGCCATGTGGTTGATCCAGAAGAAAGACCGAGATAAGTTCAGTTTTCTACAATTTTGGAAGAATTCCTTGGGGGCCAGGAGGAATCATGGGGCCCACTCTCCTGCAATCTTATCTTCTTTCTCCCCAACCAATTTTCTGTCCATCGCAATACACTACCCCCAATTCCCATGCGCTTTAATTTTACACGCTAATCTCTTCTGTGGGACTTTGTCGAAAAGCCTTCTGAAAGTCCAAATAAACAACACTATCCCCACTGGCTCCCCCTCATCAACTCTATATAGTTACATCCTCGAAGAATTCTAGTAGATTTGTCGAGCATGATTTCCCTTTTGTAAATCCATGCTGACTCTGCCCGATTCTACCACTGTTCTCTAAGTGCTCTGCTATAAAAATCTTTGATAATGGATTCGAGAATTTTTCTCCACTACTGACGTCAGGCTGACTGGTCTATAATTCCCTGCTTTCTCTTACCTCCCTTTTTAACCTATGAACCTGTACTTCAGTATAGTACTGAGTGGTATTGCTCTGTCAAAGGATAAGATATTAAACTAAGGCCTGTCTGTTCTCTCAGTTCAACGTCGATGTTCTCCATGGTATTATTCGAAGAAGAGCAGAGCGGTTCTCCCTAGTGTTCTCGCCCATATTTATCCCTCAACCAACATCACTATTAAAAAAAGAATCATCTGTCATTTATCTCATTGCTGTTCGTGGCACCTTGCTGAGTGCAAATTGCTTGCCTTAGTTTTTAGTTTTAGTTTTTAGTTTTAGAGATACAGCACTGAAACAGGCCCTTCGGCCCACCGAGTCTGTGCCGACCATCAACCACCCATTTATACTAATCCTACACTAATCCCATATTCCTACCACATCCCCACCTGTCTCTATATATTTCCCTACCACCTACCTATACTAGGGGCAATTTATAATGGCCAATTAACCTATCAACCTGCAAGTCTTTGGCCTTGTTTCCTATTGTACAACAGTGGCAGCAGAAGTTTGCTAAACCTTGTGGCCAATGTGGCCTGACCCACCTAATTTGCGGTTGTCCTGTATACCAGACTAGTGCAAAGCTTGTGGCATGTGAGGACATAGGACATTGGGCAAGGCAGTGCAGGAGGCCGAGCTCAGATACCTGCACACAGGAATGGTGGCAGATCACATGCAGAGAGAACGTCTACAAGAAGGATTGGCAAACGCAACAAAAGGTATGCCAACACACAACAAAAACCCAAGCAGGTACATCAGGTCAGCAGAGTGACGCTTGGTCAGGAGGACACGGGTGAAGAATGCACTCATGCGAACGACCAGCAAGCATTTCACAGTTAATTTGGATCAATACATTAATGCCATTACGCAATCTCAAACATTTGCAATGATTGGGATTATATGTCCGCACAAGAGTGGCCAGCATGAGCTCAGAGAAAAAAAATCGATAACGAAACAAGTACAAAATATTCTGCCCATCAGTATACTGAAGAAAATGTACTTGAAGAAATGGACATCCATGGTATGACTCACCACGGCCAGACTGACTGCCGACAATGATTCTCCAGTGAAGTGCATTGGAACGATAACCTTACAGTGCAGTATAGGAGCTCTGAATGGCTACCACAAATGTTTTATATTGTAGACACAACTGGACCAGCTGTCACATGACTTCCAGTATGCCAAGATTTATGAATTCTCACAATTCATGAAGTCAGTAACATACCGAAGATGGTAGACAAAACTCAGGTTGAGTGTATTGGGTCAGTCCATGTAAAGGACACGATGACAGGGAGTCTTGACATGAACAGCCGATATGACCAGGAGTGTCTCCTTGGGCTTCAGCTCGTTGGAGCAAGTACCCTGAGGTCAGGACGGATTGCCGGTGATTGGTGAAGTTGTCATTCATCATTTTTCTCAGCCTTCTAAAACAAGGGAAGATGAAGGCGTCGTAAGACAGGCAAGCAGGATCAGTATTAGCTCGATTACAGGTAGGACAGAGGTCAGAGTCCTCAATTATGCATTAGGAACTTGGTATCCTGCAGAGGTCACTAAGAAATGCGACCAGTCCAGATCATATGAGGTCCAGATACCAAATGGTATGTTTCTCAGATGGAACCACAGTCAACTCAGAGATGTGTAACGACAACACTATATGTGACGACCCTGTAGCATTGTGGACACATTCAAAGATAAAGTTTCAAGATGAACATACACAGGCTATGAGCACAGAGGAAGAACATGCTAACCAGAGTTCTGTGTCACCAAAGTCTCAGAGGAGTCATCAAGAGACGAGCTCAGCTCAGAAGAGGTTTACGTTAAGATCAGGATGAATAAGCAAACCTCCTCTAATATTTTAGCGTGTTAAACTTACTTGTACATAACTTTTAAAATCATATATAGTTAGTTGAACTGCAGCATCATTGTGTATTGTACATATGTTTTCATCTTTGGCAAAAAGGGATATGTTGTGGGACCATCTTAAGAAGCTGAGTGAAGAATCACCAGAGGCAATGATGTCGCATCACACTTCACCAGGGGGTTGTGTGTTGGTGTGGCTCCTGCAATAGCGCTCTCCGTCTCTGTCTCTGTCTCTTCCCTCCTCTCTCTCACTTCCCCTCTCTCTCTCTTCCCTCTCTCTCTCTTCTCTCCCCCCCCCCTCCCCCCCCCCCCCGTCTCTCTCTCTCTCTCTTCCTCTCTCTCTCTCTCTCCCTCTCTCTCTCTTCTCTCTCTCTCACTCATCATCTCTTCTCTCTCTCTCTCTCTTCTCTCTCACTCTCTCACTCTCTCACTCTCTCCCCCCCCC